>NW_025423764.1:0-132460 GCF_020740605.2 Lemur catta | reverse complement strand
ACCTTTGACTAGGTCCACGGAAACGGGGCTCCCGTGAGGGTCACCGTAGGTGTTCCCCGCTCACGTGTGCCCTCTCTTCTCTACGGCACGTGCTACTCGGAGAAGACGCTGGTCCCTAAATTATGCCCGTGTTTATCTGTGTCCCCTTATGCTAAATGGTTTTCCAAAGGGTTTTCTGTAAATCCACCTGCCCCGTCGGCGGCGTGCGTGTAAGATTTCTCCCCCTAGCCGACAGAGCTAGCGATCGCTTTTGTAACTTTCCTCCGTACCGGGAGCTGTAGGCTCTTGCCTCTTCTTCGGTCCCGCCGCCAGCCTGCGGGGGTGCGGAAGGGGAGCCCCCGGGGCATCCTCCCCTCCCCCCGCCGCAGCAGCACCGCCAGGAGGCCGAGGCGGCGGCGGCGGCAGGGCCTCCCAGCCCTTCCGCCAGCAGCCGCGCCCCACACCGGGCCGGGGGGCGGGATCCCTAAGTGCTTGCTGGGTCTCCCCAGCCCCCCCGCGCCGCACTCCGGGACATCCCCTACCTCGGGCGCGTGACGGTCCCCGGCGGCGGAGAACCGTCCCCCGGGCCCCAGGACCCCCAGCCCACCGTGGACTTCCTCTCCGCCGCACCCCGGGGACCGCCCCAGGCCCAGGGCTCCCGCGGGGCGGGCTCCTCCCCCGGGCTCCCGCGGGACGGAACGGCGCACCGCACCGCACCGCACCGCACCGCACAGGGCAGGTCGCCGGCCACGGCCACCCCGGGGCAGGGAGGACGCGCCACAGGAAACCGGGGAACGCAGGGAGCGCTCGCACCCAGACCCGGTCGCGGCCGCGCCCCCAAGCCCCTCCCCACCGTGCCCTCGCGTGGGGCGGCGGAGGGCCCCCTCGCGCGCACTCTCCGCCTCCGGCCCTCCTTCCCCGCGCCTGGAAGTCCGTCCCAGCGCGCGCCTGCCCGCGGGTCTGCTCGCCGGCCTATGGGACGCTGGTGCGGCGCGTCCGCGTTTCCGCCGGGGGAGACGGGGTCAGTGTCCCCCCGCCCTCCCTCGCGCCCCCCGCCCCGATCCGGACGCGGGGGGTCTGGAGAAGCGCCGGGGCGGCGGGAGGGACCGGACCGGACTGGGCGGGGAGGGGCGCTTAGCTGCTCGGCCTCTTGGGGCGTCCCGGAGCGCCCCCCGGCGTCTGAGGCCACGCAGCCCTGAAGGCGCCCGGTCTCGCCCGATCTGGGAAGCTAAGCAGGGTCGGGCCCGGTCGGGACCTGGATGGGAGACCGCCAGCCAGGGCATCATACCATACCGGGTGCGGCCGGCCGGCCGTCGGCGTTTTTGCTTTTCTTTCTCTGCCTCTTTTGCTGTCCCGCCGCCCCGGGCTGGAAGGCGGGAGGGGCTCCTCCGCCCGCCTCGGCCGGGGAGGGGGGCGCCCGCCTCCCGCCCCCGGCCGGCCGGGACCCTGCCCCGCGGCCCCCGGAGAGAGGGTCAGATTTCACACGTTGAGGCTCAGTCCCCGGAGGCTGTCGCCCCTCACACACCTGCCGCAGGTCCGGGCCTCCGCGACTTCTGACGCACCGGCTCTGAAGGCAGGACACGTTGAGGACAATTTCTACACTGGTCCGAGCAGACGACCACGTTACCCTACGAAAGGGAAAATTCGACCCTATCCACGTACGCCCAAGAATAGAATCGAAACAGTTGGCCGTTCGTTCACGATCAAAGAGTTTGAGAATCCAGATGAGAAGACATCTCGAAACACTTTTCAAAAGTCTAAGTCTTCAGAAAATATTCCCAAGTTCCGACAAAGAAGTGAAAACATTCTTTGGAAAGTCACGAGCAAGACCAGGGTGTTGATATGACATCCTTCTCTTCCATACTGCAAGAGACGCTCTGAAAATTCACTAAAGCGAGGTAAAACAAACAAACAAACCAACAAACAACAACAACAAAACAAAAACAAAAACAAAAACCAAGAGTATGTTGGAAGGGAAAATCACCTCTCTCCTTTACGTCACCTCCTACGGTTCTCAGAATAGACTGTTGGCCCGTGTGCACGGGAGACCGGCAAGAAACCCTCAGCGAGTTCGGCAAGATAGCTCCATCTGAAGTCCGCATTCCATCGATAGTTTGAATCCTTCTTATTTCCTACCAGATACACAATAAGGAATGCGATTTTTCAAAAAGATTCACATTCGGAAGTCACACAAGGTCTACCTAGCGCCTGGGGGAAAGGGGCGCCGACGTAGATGGAAAACTTAGTAAAAACATAAATGCTGGCCCAAATCGATGGAGAGTTAGACCGTCTTCCTAGATAGATGGACACAGAATCTCCACCAGGATCATTTCCCCCACATGAATACATAATCAAATGTAAACAGGGCTGTGACGAGAAATTGACAGTCCGTTTCACTCTCTTTTACTTTCCACTTGGGAAATGGATACGTTAAAGCATAAGCATTATTATTATTATGTCAAATAGAATGAACTGGACCAAAACTCCACCGCTCACCTACTAAAAATGGGAGTTTATTCCTAAGTCGGGAGCCGCCGTGTCTCTTCTTCTGAAGGCACGGAACCAAGAAAACACTTGGTCCAGACGAAGCCCATCTCCACGGTCATCGTTTTCCTTGCTTTCCCTTGGAAAGTTTTTGCTCTCTAGGAGATGTCTCTCTCATCGAGATTTTTTGTTAATTTCACAGTTCCTACGATATATGCCGAACCCTTCTGGATTCATTCCGGCTCACTTGTGTCCCAGGGGAGACCTTCGGTTTGGAGAATCATCCCTGCCTACACACGAAGCCGGGGTTCATCGGCACTTCTATCGAATGGCACTGCACGAAGAAACGGAAACCTCTCTGTCCCACCTTTGACTAGGTCCACGGAAACGGGGCTCCCGTGAGGGTCACCGTAGGTGTTCCCCGCTCACGTGTGCCCTCTCTTCTCTACGGCACGTGCTACTCGGAGAAGACGCTGGTCCCTAAATTATGCCCGTGTTTATCTGTGTCCCCTTATGCTAAATGGTTTTCCAAAGGGTTTTCTGTAAATCCACCTGCCCCGTCGGCGGCGTGCGTGTAAGATTTCTCCCCCTAGCCGACAGAGCTAGCGATCGCTTTTGTAACTTTCCTCCGTACCGGGAGCTGTAGGCTCTTGCCTCTTCTTCGGTCCCGCCGCCGGCCTGCGGGGGTGCAGAAGGGGAGCCCCCGGGGCATCCTCCCCTCCCCCCGCCGCAGCAGCACCGCCAGGAGGCCGAGGCGGCGGCGGCGGCAGGGCCTCCCAGCCCTTCCGCCAGCAGCCGCGCCCCACACCGGGCCGGGGGGCGGGATCCCTAAGTGCTTGCTGGGTCTCCCCAGCCCCCCCGCGCCGCACTCCGGGACATCCCCTACCTCGGGCGCGTGACGGTCCGCGGCGGCGGAGAACCGTCCCCCGGGCCCCAGGACCCCCAGCCCACCGTGGACTTCCTCTCCGCCGCACCCCGGGGACCGCCCCAGGCCCAGGGCTCCCGCGGGGCGGGCTCCTCCCCCGGGCTCCCGCGGGACGGAACGGCGCACCGCACCGCACCGCACCGCACCGCACAGGGCAGGTCGCCGGCCACGGCCACCCCGGGGCAGGGAGGACGCGCCACAGGAAACCGGGGAACGCAGGGAGCGCTCGCACCCAGACCCGGTCGCGGCCGCGCCCCCAAGCCCCTCCCCACCGTGCCCTCGCGTGGGGCGGCGGAGGGCCCCCTCGCGCGCACTCTCCGCCTCCGGCCCTCCTTCCCCGCGCCTGGAAGTCCGTCCCAGCGCGCGCCTGCCCGCGGGTCTGCTCGCCGGCCTATGGGACGCTGGTGCGGCGCGTCCGCGTTTCCGCCGGGGGAGACGGGGTCAGTGTCCCCCCGCCCTCCCTCGCGCCCCCCGCCCCGATCCGGACGCGGGGGGTCTGGAGAAGCGCCGGGGCGGCGGGAGGGACCGGACCGGACTGGGCGGGGAGGGGCGCTTAGCTGCTCGGCCTCTTGGGGCGTCCCGGAGCGCCCCCCGGCGTCTGAGGCCACGCAGCCCTGAAGGCGCCCGGTCTCGCCCCATCTGGGAAGCTAAGCAGGGTCGGGCCCGGTCGGGACCTGGATGGGAGACCGCCAGCCAGGGCATCATACCATACCGGGTGCGGCCGGCCGTCGGCGTTTTTGCTTTTCTTTCTCTGCCTCTTTTGCTGTCCCGCCGCCCCGGGCTGGAAGGCGGGAGGGGCTCCTCCGCCCGCCTCGGCCGGGGAGGGGGGCGCCCGCCTCCCGCCCCCGGCCGGCCGGGACCCTGCCCCGCGGCCCCCGGAGAGAGGGTCAGATTTCACACGTTGAGGCTCAGTCCCCGGAGGCTGTCGCCCCTCACACACCTGCCGCAGGTCCGGGCCTCCGCGACTTCTGACGCACCGGCTCTGAAGGCAGGACACGTTGAGGACAATTTCTACACTGGTCCGAGCAGACGACCACGTTACCCTACGAAAGGGAAAATTCGACCCTATCCACGTACGCCCAAGAATAGAATCGAAACAGTTGGCCGTTCGTTCACGATCAAAGAGTTTGAGAATCCAGATGAGAAGACATCTCGAAACACTTTTCAAAAGTCTAAGTCTTCAGAAAATATTCCCAAGTTCCGACAAAGAAGTGAAAACATTCTTTGGAAAGTCACGAGCAAGACCAGGGTGTTGATATGACATCCTTCTCTTCCATACTGCAAGAGACGCTCTGAAAATTCACTAAAGCGAGGTAAAACAAACAAACAAACCAACAAACAACAACAACAAAACAAAAACAAAAACAAAAACCAAGAGTATGTTGGAAGGGAAAATCACCTCTCTCCTTTACGTCACCTCCTACGGTTCTCAGAATAGACTGTTGGCCCGTGTGCACGGGAGACCGGCAAGAAACCCTCAGCGAGTTCGGCAAGACAGCTCCATCTGAAGTCCGCATTCCATCGATAGTTTGAATCCTTCTTATTTCCGACCAAATACACAATAAGGAATGCGATTTTTCAAAAAGATTCACATTCGGAAGTCACACAAGGTCTACCTAGCGCCTGGGGGAAAGGGGCGCCGACGTAGATGGAAAACTTAGTAAAAACATAAATGCTGGCCCAAATCGATGGAGAGTTAGACCGTCTTCCTAGATAGATGGACACAGAATCTCCACCAGGATCATTTCCCCCACATGAATACATAATCAAATGTAAACAGGGCTGTGACGAGAAATTGACAGTCTGTTTCACTCTCTTTTACTTTCCACTTGGGAAATGGATACGTTAAAGCATAAGCATTATTATTATTATGTCAAATAGAATGAACTGGACCAAAACTCCACCGCTCACCTACTAAAAATGGGAGTTTATTCCTAAGTCGGGAGCCGCCGTGTCTCTTCTTCTGAAGGCACGGAACCAAGAAAACACTTGCTCCAGACGAAGCCCATCTCCACGGTCATCGTTTTCCTTGCTTTCCCTTGGAAAGTTTTTGCTCTCTAGGAGATGTCTCTCTCATCGAGATTTTTTGTTAATTTCACAGTTCCTACGATATATGCCGAACCCTTCTGGATTCATTCCGGCTCACTTGTGTCCCAGGGGAGACCTTCGGTTTGGAGAATCATCCCTGCCTACACACGAAGCCGGGGTTCATCGGCACTTCTATCGAATGGCACTGCACGAAGAAACGGAAACCTCTCTGTCCCACCTTTGACTAGGTCCACGGAAACGGGGCTCCCGTGAGGGTCACCGTAGGTGTTCCCCGCTCACGTGTGCCCTCTCTTCTCTACGGCACGTGCTACTCGGAGAAGACGCTGGTCCCTAAATTATGCCCGTGTTTATCTGTGTCCCCTTATGCTAAATGGTTTTCCAAAGGGTTTTCTGTAAATCCACCTGCCCCGTCGGCGGCGTGCGTGTAAGATTTCTCCCCCTAGCCGACAGAGCTAGCGATCGCTTTTGTAACTTTCCTCCGTACCGGGAGCTGTAGGCTCTTGCCTCTTCTTCGGTCCCGCCGCCGGCCTGCGGGGGTGGGGAAGGGGAGCCCCCGGGGCATCCTCCCCTCCCCCCGCCGCAGCAGCACCGCCAGGAGGCCGAGGCGGCGGCGGCGGCAGGGCCTCCCAGCCCTTCCGCCAGCAGCCGCGCCCCACACCGGGCCGGGGGGCGGGATCCCTAAGTGCTTGCTGGGTCTCCCCAGCCCCCCCGCGCCGCACTCCGGGACATCCCCTACCTCGGGCGCGTGACAGTCCGCGGCGGCGGAGAACCGTCCCCCGGGCCCCAGGACCCCCAGCCCACCGTGGACTTCCTCTCCGCCGCACCCCGGGCACCCCCCAGGCCCAGGGCTCCCGCGGGGCGGGCTCCTCCCCCGGGCTCCCGCGGGACGGAACGGCGCACCGCATCGCACCGCACCGCACCGCACCGCACAGGGCAGGTCGCCGGCCACGGCCACCCCGGGGCAGGGAGGACGCGCCACAGGAAACCGGGGAACGCAGGGAGCGCTCGCACCCAGACCCGGTCGCGGCCGCGCCCCCAAGCCCCTCCCCACCGTGCCCTCGCGTGGGGCGGCGGAGGGCCCCCTCGCGCGCACTCTCCGCCTCCGGCCCTCCTTCCCCGCGCCTGGAAGTCCGTCCCAGCGCGCGCCTGCCCGCGGGTCTGCTCGCCGGCCTGTGGGACGCTGGTGCGGCTCGTCCGCGTTTCCGCCGGGGGAGACGGGGTCAGTGTCCCCCCGCCCTCCCTCGCGCCCCCCGCCCCGATCCGGACGCGGGGGGTCTGGAGAAGCGCCGGGGCGGCGGGAGGGACCGGACCGGACTGGGCGGGGAGGGGCGCTTAGCTGCTCGGCCTCTTGGGGCGTCCCGGAGCGCCCCCCGGCGTCTGAGGCCACGCAGCCCTGAAGGCGCCCGGTCTCGCCCGATCTGGGAAGCTAAGCAGGGTCGGGCCCGGTCGGGACCTGGATGGGAGACCGCCAGCCAGGGCATCATACCATACCGGGTGCGGCCGGCCGGCCGTCGGCGTTTTTGCTTTTCTTTCTCTGCCTCTTTTGCTGTCCCGCCGCCCCGGGCTGGAAGGCGGGAGGGGCTCCTCCGCCCGCCTCGGCCGGGGAGGGGGGCGCCCGCCTCCCGCCCCCGGCCGGCCGGGACCCTGCCCCGCGGCCCCCGGAGAGAGGGTCAGATTTCACACGTTGAGGCTCAGTCCCCGGAGGCTGTCGCCCCTCACACACCTGCCGCAGGTCCGGGCCTCCGCGACTTCTGACGCACCGGCTCTGAAGGCAGGACACGTTGAGGACAATTTCTACACTGGTCCGAGCAGACGACCACGTTACCCTACGAAAGGGAAAATTCGACCCTATCCACGTACGCCCAAGAATAGAATCGAAACAGTTGGCCGTTCGTTCACGATCAAAGAGTTTGAGAATCCAGATGAGAAGACATCTCGAAACACTTTTCAAAAGTCTAAGTCTTCAGAAAATATTCCCAAGTTCCGACAAAGAAGTGAAAACATTCTTTGGAAAGTCACGAGCAAGACCAGGGTGTTGATATGACATCCTTCTCTTCCATACTGCAAGAGACGCTCTGAAAATTCACTAAAGCGAGGTAAAACAAACAAACAAACCAACAAACAACAACAACAAAACAAAAACAAAAACAAAAACCAAGAGTATGTTGGAAGGGAAAATCACCTCTCTCCTTTACGTCACCTCCTACGGTTCTCAGAATAGACTGTTGGCCCGTGTGCACGGGAGACCGGCAAGAAACCCTCAGCGAGTTCGGCAAGATAGCTCCATCTGAAGTCCGCATTCCATCGATAGTTTGAATCCTTCTTATTTCCTACCAGATACACAATAAGGAATGCGATTTTTCAAAAAGATTCACATTCGGAAGTCACACAAGGTCTACCTAGCGCCTGGGGGAAAGGGGCGCCGACGTAGATGGAAAACTTAGTAAAAACATAAATGCTGGCCCAAATCGATGGAGAGTTAGACCGTCTTCCTAGATAGATGGACACAGAATCTCCACCAGGATCATTTCCCCCACATGAATACATAATCAAATGTAAACAGGGCTGTGACGAGAAATTGACAGTCCGTTTCACTCTCTTTTACTTTCCACTTGGGAAATGGATACGTTAAAGCATAAGCATTATTATTATTATGTCAAATAGAATGAACTGGACCAAAACTCCACCGCTCACCTACTAAAAATGGGAGTTTATTCCTAAGTCGGGAGCCGCCGTGTCTCTTCTTCTGAAGGCACGGAACCAAGAAAACACTTGCTCCAGACGAAGCCCATCTCCACGGTCATCGTTTTCCTTGCTTTCCCTTGGAAAGTTTTTGCTCTCTAGGAGATGTCTCTCTCATCGAGATTTTTTGTTAATTTCACAGTTCCTACGATATATGCCGAACCCTTCTGGATTCATTCCGGCTCACTTGTGTCCCAGGGGAGACCTTCGGTTTGGAGAATCATCCCTGCCTACACACGAAGCCGGGGTTCATCGGCACTTCTATCGAATGGCACTGCACGAAGAAACGGAAACCTCTCTGTCCCACCTTTGACTAGGTCCACGGAAACGGGGCTCCCGTGAGGGTCACCGTAGGTGTTCCCCGCTCACGTGTGCCCTCTCTTCTCTACGGCACGTGCTACTCGGAGAAGACGCTGGTCCCTAAATTATGCCCGTGTTTATCTGTGTCCCCTTATGCTAAATGGTTTTCCAAAGGGTTTTCTGTAAATCCACCTGCCCCGTCGGCGGCGTGCGTGTAAGATTTCTCCCCCTAGCCGACAGAGCTAGCGATCGCTTTTGTAACTTTCCTCCGTACCGGGAGCTGTAGGCTCTTGCCTCTTCTTCGGTCCCGCCGCCGGCCTGCGGGGGTGGGGAAGGGGAGCCCCCGGGGCATCCTCCCCTCCCCCCGCCGCAGCAGCACCGCCAGGAGGCCGAGGCGGCGGCGGCGGCAGGGCCTCCCAGCCCTTCCGCCAGCAGCCGCGCCCCACACCGGGCCGGGGGGCGGGATCCCTAAGTGCTTGCTGGGTCTCCCCAGCCCCCCCGCGCCGCACTCCGGGACATCCCCTACCTCGGGCGCGTGACGGTCCGCGGCGGCGGAGAACCGTCCCCCGGGCCCCAGGACCCCCAGCCCACCGTGGACTTCCTCTCCGCCGCACCCCGGGGACCGCCCCAGGCCCAGGGCTCCCGCGGGGCGGGCTCCTCCCCCGGGCTCCCGCGGGACGGAACGGCGCACCGCACCGCACCGCACCGCACCGCACAGGGCAGGTCGCCGGCCACGGCCACCCCGGGGCAGGGAGGACGCGCCACAGGAAACCGGGGAACGCAGGGAGCGCTCGCACCCAGACCCGGTCGCGGCCGCGCCCCCAAGCCCCTCCCCACCGTGCCCTCGCGTGGGGCGGCGGAGGGCCCCCTCGCGCGCACTCTCCGCCTCCGGCCCTCCTTCCCCGCGCCTGGAAGTCCGTCCCAGCGCGCGCCTGCCCGCGGGTCTGCTCGCCGGCCTATGGGACGCTGGTGCGGCGCGTCCGCGTTTCCGCCGGGGGAGACGGGGTCAGTGTCCCCCCCGCCCTCCCTCGCGCCCCCCGCCCCGATCCGGACGCGGGGGGTCTGGAGAAGCGCCGGGGCGGCGGGAGGGACCGGACCGGACTGGGCGGGGAGGGGCGCTTAGCTGCTCGGCCTCTTGGGGCGTCCCGGAGCGCCCCCCGGCGTCTGAGGCCACGCAGCCCTGAAGGCGCCCGGTCTCGCCCGATCTGGGAAGCTAAGCAGGGTCGGGCCCGGTCGGGACCTGGATGGGAGACCGCCAGCCAGGGCATCATACCATACCGGGTGCGGCCGGCCGTCGGCGTTTTTGCTTTTCTTTCTCTGCCTCTTTTGCTGTCCCGCCGCCCCGGGCTGGAAGGCGGGAGGGGCTCCTCCGCCCGCCTCGGCCGGGGAGGGGGGCGCCCGCCTCCCGCCCCCGGCCGGCCGGGACCCTGCCCCGCGGCCCCCGGAGAGAGGGTCAGATTTCACACGTTGAGGCTCAGTCCCCGGAGGCTGTCGCCCCTCACACACCTGCCGCAGGTCCGGGCCTCCGCGACTTCTGACGCACCGGCTCTGAAGGCAGGACACGTTGAGGACAATTTCTACACTGGTCCGAGCAGACGACCACGTTACCCTACGAAAGGGAAAATTCGACCCTATCCACGTACGCCCAAGAATAGAATCGAAACAGTTGGCCGTTCGTTCACGATCAAAGAGTTTGAGAATCCAGATGAGAAGACATCTCGAAACACTTTTCAAAAGTCTAAGTCTTCAGAAAATATTCCCAAGTTCCGACAAAGAAGTGAAAACATTCTTTGGAAAGTCACGAGCAAGACCAGGGTGTTGATATGACATCCTTCTCTTCCATACTGCAAGAGACGCTCTGAAAATTCACTAAAGCGAGGTAAAACAAACAAACAAACCAACAAACAACAACAACAAAACAAAAACAAAAACAAAAACCAAGAGTATGTTGGAAGGGAAAATCACCTCTCTCCTTTACGTCACCTCCTACGGTTCTCAGAATAGACTGTTGGCCCGTGTGCACGGGAGACCGGCAAGAAACCCTCAGCGAGTTCGGCAAGACAGCTCCATCTGAAGTCCGCATTCCATCGATAGTTTGAATCCTTCTTATTTCCGACCAAATACACAATAAGGAATGCGATTTTTCAAAAAGATTCACATTCGGAAGTCACACAAGGTCTACCTAGCGCCTGGGGGAAAGGGGCGCCGACGTAGATGGAAAACTTAGTAAAAACATAAATGCTGGCCCAAATCGATGGAGAGTTAGACCGTCTTCCTAGATAGATGGACACAGAATCTCCACCAGGATCATTTCCCCCACATGAATACATAATCAAATGTAAACAGGGCTGTGACGAGAAATTGACAGTCCGTTTCACTCTCTTTTACTTTCCACTTGGGAAATGGATACGTTAAAGCATAAGCATTATTATTATTATGTCAAATAGAATGAACTGGACCAAAACTCCACCGCTCACCTACTAAAAATGGGAGTTTATTCCTAAGTCGGGAGCCGCCGTGTCTCTTCTTCTGAAGGCACGGAACCAAGAAAACACTTGCTCCAGACGAAGCCCATCTCCACGGTCATCGTTTTCCTTGCTTTCCCTTGGAAAGTTTTTGCTCTCTAGGAGATGTCTCTCTCATCGAGATTTTTTGTTAATTTCACAGTTCCTACGATATATGCCGAACCCTTCTGGATTCATTCCGGCTCACTTGTGTCCCCAGGGGAGACCTTCGGTTTGGAGATCATCCCTGCCTACACACGAAGCCGGGGTTCATCGGCACTTCTATCGAATGGCACTGCACGAAGAAACGGAAACCTCTCTGTCCCACCTTTGACTAGGTCCACGGAAACGGGGCTCCCGTGAGGGTCACCGTAGGTGTTCCCCGCTCACGTGTGCCCTCTCTTCTCTACGGCACGTGCTACTCGGAGAAGACGCTGGTCCCTAAATTATGCCCGTGTTTATCTGTGTCCCCTTATGCTAAATGGTTTTCCAAAGGGTTTTTCTGTAAATCCACCTGCCCCGTCGGCGGCGTGCGTGTAAGATTTCTCCCCCTAGCCGACAGAGCTAGCGATCGCTTTTGTAACTTTCCTCCGTACCGGGAGCTGTAGGCTCTTGCCTCTTCTTCGGTCCCGCCGCCGGCCTGCGGGGGTGGGGAAGGGGAGCCCCCGGGGCATCCTCCCCTCCCCCCGCCGCAGCAGCACCGCCAGGAGGCCGAGGCGGCGGCGGCGGCAGGGCCTCCCAGCCCTTCCGCCAGCAGCCGCGCCCCACACCGGGCCGGGGGGCGGGATCCCTAAGTGCTTGCTGGGTCTCCCCAGCCCCCCCGCGCCGCACTCCGGGACATCCCCTACCTCGGGCGCGTGACAGTCCGCGGCGGCGGAGAACCGTCCCCCGGGCCCCAGGACCCCCAGCCCACCGTGGACTTCCTCTCCGCCGCACCCCGGGCACCCCCCAGGCCCAGGGCTCCCGCGGGGCGGGCTCCTCCCCCGGGCTCCCGCGGGACGGAACGGCGCACCGCATCGCACCGCACCGCACCGCACCGCACAGGGCAGGTCGCCGGCCACGGCCACCCCGGGGCAGGGAGGACGCGCCACAGGAAACCGGGGAACGCAGGGAGCGCTCGCACCCAGACCCGGTCGCGGCCGCGCCCCCAAGCCCCTCCCCACCGTGCCCTCGCGTGGGGCGGCGGAGGGCCCCCTCGCGCGCACTCTCCGCCTCCGGCCCTCCTTCCCCGCGCCTGGAAGTCCGTCCCAGCGCGCGCCTGCCCGCGGGTCTGCTCGCCGGCCTGTGGGACGCTGGTGCGGCGCGTCCGCGTTTCCGCCGGGGGAGACGGGGTCAGTGTCCCCCCGCCCTCCCTCGCGCCCCCCGCCCCGATCCGGACGCGGGGGGTCTGGAGAAGCGCCGGGGCGGCGGGAGGGACCGGACCGGACTGGGCGGGGAGGGGCGCTTAGCTGCTCGGCCTCTTGGGGCGTCCCGGAGCGCCCCCCGGCGTCTGAGGCCACGCAGCCCTGAAGGCGCCCGGTCTCGCCCGATCTGGGAAGCTAAGCAGGGTCGGGCCCGGTCGGGGACCTGGATGGGAGACCGCCAGCCAGGGCATCATACCATACCGGGTGCGGCCGGCCGGCCGTCGGCGTTTTTGCTTTTCTTTCTCTGCCTCTTTTGCTGTCCCGCCGCCCCGGGCTGGAAGGCGGGAGGGGCTCCTCCGCCCGCCTCGGCCGGGGAGGGGGGCGCCCGCCTCCCGCCCCCGGCCGGCCGGGACCCTGCCCCGCGGCCCCCGGAGAGAGGGTCAGATTTCACACGTTGAGGCTCAGTCCCCGGAGGCTGTCGCCCCTCACACACCTGCCGCAGGTCCGGGCCTCCGCGACTTCTGACGCACCGGCTCTGAAGGCAGGACACGTTGAGGACAATTTCTACACTGGTCCGAGCAGACGACCACGTTACCCTACGAAAGGGAAAATTCGACCCTATCCACGTACGCCCAAGAATAGAATCGAAACAGTTGGCCGTTCGTTCACGATCAAAGAGTTTGAGAATCCAGATGAGAAGACATCTCGAAACACTTTTCAAAAGTCTAAGTCTTCAGAAAATATTCCCAAGTTCCGACAAAGAAGTGAAAACATTCTTTGGAAAGTCACGAGCAAGACCAGGGTGTTGATATGACATCCTTCTCTTCCATACTGCAAGAGACGCTCTGAAAATTCACTAAAGCGAGGTAAAACAAACAAACAAACCAACAAACAACAACAACAAAACAAAAACAAAAACAAAAACCAAGAGTATGTTGGAAGGGAAAATCACCTCTCTCCTTTACGTCACCTCCTACGGTTCTCAGAATAGACTGTTGGCCCGTGTGCACGGGAGACCGGCAAGAAACCCTCAGCGAGTTCGGCAAGACAGCTCCATCTGAAGTCCGCATTCCATCGATAGTTTGAATCCTTCTTATTTCCTACCAGATACACAATAAGGAATGCGATTTTTCAAAAAGATTCACATTCGGAAGTCACACAAGGTCTACCTAGCGCCTGGGGGAAAGGGGCGCCGACGTAGATGGAAAACTTAGTAAAAACATAAATGCTGGCCCAAATCGATGGAGAGTTAGACCGTCTTCCTAGATAGATGGACACAGAATCTCCACCAGGATCATTTCCCCCACATGAATACATAATCAAATGTAAACAGGGCTGTGACGAGAAATTGACAGTCCGTTTCACTCTCTTTTACTTTCCACTTGGGAAATGGATACGTTAAAGCATAAGCATTATTATTATTATGTCAAATAGAATGAACTGGACCAAAACTCCACCGCTCACCTACTAAAAATGGGAGTTTATTCCTAAGTCGGGAGCCGCCGTGTCTCTTCTTCTGAAGGCACGGAACCAAGAAAACACTTGCTCCAGACGAAGCCCATCTCCACGGTCATCGTTTTCCTTGCTTTCCCTTGGAAAGTTTTTGCTCTCTAGGAGATGTCTCTCTCATCGAGATTTTTTGTTAATTTCACAGTTCCTACGATATATGCCGAACCCTTCTGGATTCATTCCGGCTCACTTGTGTCCCAGGGGAGACCTTCGGTTTGGAGAATCATCCCTGCCTACACACGAAGCCGGGGTTCATCGGCACTTCTATCGAATGGCACTGCACGAAGAAACGGAAACCTCTCTGTCCCACCTTTGACTAGGTCCACGGAAACGGGGCTCCCGTGAGGGTCACCGTAGGTGTTCCCCGCTCACGTGTGCCCTCTCTTCTCTACGGCACGTGCTACTCGGAGAAGACGCTGGTCCCTAAATTATGCCCGTGTTTATCTGTGTCCCCTTATGCTAAATGGTTTTCCAAAGGGTTTTCTGTAAATCCACCTGCCCCGTCGGCGGCGTGCGTGTAAGATTTCTCCCCCTAGCCGACAGAGCTAGCGATCGCTTTTGTAACTTTCCTCCGTACCGGGAGCTGTAGGCTCTTGCCTCTTCTTCGGTCCCGCCGCCGGCCTGCGGGGGTGGGGAAGGGGAGCCCCCGGGGCATCCTCCCCTCCCCCCGCCGCAGCAGCACCGCCAGGAGGCCGAGGCGGCGGCGGCGGCAGGGCCTCCCAGCCCTTCCGCCAGCAGCCGCGCCCCACACCGGGCCGGGGGGCGGGATCCCTAAGTGCTTGCTGGGTCTCCCCAGCCCCCCCCGCGCCGCACTCCGGGACATCCCCTACCCTCGGGCGCGTGACAGTCCGCGGCGCGGCGAGAACCGTCCCCCGGGCCCCAGGACCCCCAGCCCACCGTGGACTTCCTCTCCGCCGCACCCCGGGCACCCCCCAGGCCCAGGGCTCCCGCGGGGCGGGCTCCTCCCCCGGGCTCCCGCGGGACGGAACGGCGCACCGCATCGCACCGCACCGCACCGCACCGCACAGGGCAGGTCGCCGGCCACGGCCACCCCGGGGCAGGGAGGACGCGCCACAGGAAACCGGGGAACGCAGGGAGCGCTCGCACCCAGACCCGGTCGCGGCCCGCGCCCCCAAGCCCCTCCCCACCGTGCCCTCGCGTGGGGCGGCGGAGGGCCCCCTCGCGCGCACTCTCCGCCTCCGGCCCTCCTTCCCCGCGCCTGGAAGTCCGTCCCAGCGCGCGCCTGCCCGCGGGTCTGCTCGCCGGCCTGTGGGACGCTGGTGCGGCGCGTCCGCGTTTCCGCCGGGGGAGACGGGGTCAGTGTCCCCCCGCCCTCCCTCGCGCCCCCCGCCCCGATCCGGACGCGGGGGGTCTGGAGAAGCGCCGGGGCGGCGGGAGGGACCGGACCGGACTGGGCGGGGAGGGGCGCTTAGCTGCTCGGCCTCTTGGGGCGTCCCGGAGCGCCCCCCGGCGTCTGAGGCCACGCAGCCCTGAAGGCGCCCGGTCTCGCCCGATCTGGGAAGCTAAGCAGGGTCGGGCCCGGTCGGGACCTGGATGGGAGACCGCCAGCCAGGGCATCATACCATACCGGGTGCGGCCGGCCGGCCGTCGGCGTTTTTGCTTTTCTTTCTCTGCCTCTTTTGCTGTCCCGCCGCCCCGGGCTGGAAGGCGGGAGGGGCTCCTCCGCCCGCCTCGGCCGGGGAGGGGGGCGCCCGCCTCCCGCCCCCGGCCGGCCGGGACCCTGCCCCGCGGCCCCCGGAGAGAGGGTCAGATTTCACACGTTGAGGCTCAGTCCCCGGAGGCTGTCGCCCCTCACACACCTGCCGCAGGTCCGGGCCTCCGCGACTTCTGACGCACCGGCTCTGAAGGCAGGACACGTTGAGGACAATTTCTACACTGGTCCGAGCAGACGACCACGTTACCCTACGAAAGGGAAAATTCGACCCTATCCACGTACGCCCAAGAATAGAATCGAAACAGTTGGCCGTTCGTTCACGATCAAAGAGTTTGAGAATCCAGATGAGAAGACATCTCGAAACACTTTCAAAAGTCTAAGTCTTCAGAAAATATTCCCAAGTTCCGACAAAGAAGTGAAAACATTCTTTGGAAAGTCACGAGCAAGACCAGGGTGTTGATATGACATCCTTCTCTTCCATACTGCAAGAGACGCTCTGAAAATTCACTAAAGCGAGGTAAAACAAACAAACAAACCAACAAACAACAACAACAAAACAAAAACAAAACAAAAACCAAGAGTATGTTGGAAGGGAAATTCACCTCTCTCCTTTACGTCACCTCCTACGGTTCTCAGAATAGACTGTTGGCCCGTGTGCACGGGAGACCGGCAAGAAACCCTCAGCGAGTTCGGCAAGATAGCTCCATCTGAAGTCCGCATTCCATCGATAGTTTGAATCCTTCTTATTTCCTACCAGATACACAATAAGGAATGCGATTTTTCAAAAAGATTCACATTCGGAAGTCACACAAGGTCTACCTAGCGCCTGGGGGAAAGGGGCGCCGACGTAGATGGAAAACTTAGTAAAAACATAAATGCTGGCCCAAATCGATGGAGAGTTAGACCGTCTTCCTAGATAGATGGACACAGAATCTCCACCAGGATCATTTCCCCCACATGAATACATAATCAAATGTAAACAGGGCTGTGACGAGAAATTGACAGTCCGTTTCACTCTCTTTTACTTTCCACTTGGGAAATGGATACGTTAAAGCATAAGCATTATTATTATTATGTCAAATAGAATGAACTGGACCAAAACTCCACCGCTCACCTACTAAAAATGGGAGTTTATTCCTAAGTCGGGAGCCGCCGTGTCTCTTCTTCTGAAGGCACGGAACCAAGAAAACACTTGCTCCAGACGAAGCCCATCTCCACGGTCATCGTTTTCCTTGCTTTCCCTTGGAAAGTTTTTGCTCTCTAGGAGATGTCTCTCTCATCGAGATTTTTTGTTAATTTCACAGTTCCTACGATATATGCCGAACCCTTCTGGATTCATTCCGCTCACTTGTGTCCCAGGGGAGACCTTCGGTTTGGAGAATCATCCCTGCCTACACACGAAGCCGGGGTTCATCGGCACTTCTATCGAATGGCACTGCACGAAGAAACGGAAACCTCTCTGTCCCACCTTTGACTAGGTCCACGGAAACGGGGGCTCCCGTGAGGGTCACCGTAGGTGTTCCCCGCTCACGTGTGCCCTCTCTTCTCTACGGCACGTGCTACTCGGAGAAGACGCTGGTCCCTAAATTATGCCCGTGTTTATCTGTGTCCCCCTTATGCTAAATGGTTTTCCAAAGGGTTTTCTGTAAATCCACCTGCCCCGTCGGCGGCGTGCGTGTAAGATTTCTCCCCCTAGCCGACAGAGCTAGCGATCGCTTTTGTAACTTTCCTCCGTACCGGGAGCTGTAGGCTCTTGCCTCTTCTTCGGTCCCGCCGCCGGCCTGCGGGGGTGGGGAAGGGGAGCCCCCGGGGCATCCTCCCCTCCCCCCCGCCGCAGCAGCACCGCCAGGAGGCCGAGGCGGCGGCGGCGGCAGGGCCTCCCAGCCCTTCCGCCAGCAGCCGCGCCCCACACCGGGCCGGGGGGCGGGATCCCTAAGTGCTTGCTGGGTCTCCCCAGCCCCCCCGCGCCGCACTCCGGGGACATCCCCTACCTCGGGCGCGTGACGGTCCGCGGCGGCGGAGAACCGTCCCCCGGGCCCCAGGACCCCCAGCCCACCGTGGACTTCCTCTCCGCCGCACCCCGGGGACCGCCCCAGGCCCAGGGCTCCCGCGGGGCGGGCTCCTCCCCCGGGCCTCCCGCGGGACGGAACGGCGCACCGCACCGCACCGCACCGCACCGCACAGGGCAGGTCGCCGGCCACGGCCACCCCGGGGCAGGGAGGACGCGCCACAGGAAACCGGGGAACGCAGGGAGCGCTCGCACCCAGACCCGGTCGCGGCCGCGCCCCCAAGCCCCTCCCCACCGTTGCCCCTCGCGTGGGCGGCGGAGGGCCCCCTCGCGCGCACTCTCCGCCTCCGGCCCTCCTTCCCCGCGCCTGGAAGTCCGTCCCAGCGCGCGCCTGCCCGCGGGTCTGCTCGCCGGCCTATGGGACGCTGGTGCGGCGCGTCCGCGTTTCCGCCGGGGGAGACGGGGGTCAGTGTCCCCCCGCCCTCCCTCGCGCCCCCCGCCCCGATCCGGACGCGGGGGGTCTGGAGAAGCGCCGGGGCGGCGGGAGGGACCGGACCGGACTGGGCGGGGAGGGGGCGCTTAGCTGCTCGGCCTCTTGGGGCGTCCCGGAGCGCCCCCCGGCGTCTGAGGCCACGCAGCCCTGAAGGCGCCCGGTCTCGCCCGATCTGGGAAGCTAAGCAGGGTCGGGCCCGGTCGGGCCTGGATGGGAGACCGCCAGCCAGGGCAGCCATACCATACCGTCGCGGCGTTTTTGCTTTTCTTTCTCTGCCTCTTTTGCTGTCCCGCCGCCCCGGGCTGGAAGGCGGGAGGGGCTCCTCCGCCCGCCTCGGCCGGGGAGGGGGGCGCCCGCCTCCCGCCCCCGGCCGGCCGGGACCCTGCCCCGCGTCCCCCGGAGAGAGGGTCAGATTTCACACGTTGAGGCTCAGTCCCCGGAGGCTGTCGCCCCTCACACACCTGCCGCAGGTCCGGGCCTCCGCGACTTCTGACGCACCGGCTCTGAAGGCAGGACACGTTGAGGACAATTTCTACACTGGTCCGAGCAGACGACCACGTTACCCTACGAAAGGGAAAATTCGACCCTATCCACGTACGCCCAAGAATAGAATCGAAACAGTTGGCCGTTCGTTCACGATCAAAGAGTTTGAGAATCCAGATGAGAAGACATCTCGAAACACTTTTCAAAAGTCTAAGTCTTCAGAAAATATTCCCAAGTTCCGACAAAGAAGTGAAAACATTCTTTGGAAAGTCACGAGCAAGACCAGGGTGTTGATATGACATCCTTCTCTTCCATACTGCAAGAGACGCTCTGAAAATTCACTAAAGCGAGGTAAAACAAACAAACAAACCAACAAACAACAACAACAAAACAAAAACAAAAACAAAAACCAAGAGTATGTTGGAAGGGAAAATCACCTCTCTCCTTTACGTCACCTCCTACGGTTCTCAGAATAGACTGTTGGCCCGTGTGCACGGGAGACCGGCAAGAAACCCTCAGCGAGTTCGGCAAGACAGCTCCATCTGAAGTCCGCATTCCATCGATAGTTTGAATCCTTCTTATTTCCGACCAAATACACAATAAGGAATGCGATTTTTCAAAAAGATTCACATTCGGAAGTCACACAAGGTCTACCTAGCGCCTGGGGGAAAGGGGCGCCGACGTAGATGGAAAACTTAGTAAAAACATAAATGCTGGCCCAAATCGATGGAGAGTTAGACCGTCTTCCTAGATAGATGGACACAGAATCTCCACCAGGATCATTTCCCCCACATGAATACATAATCAAATGTAAACAGGGCTGTGACGAGAAATTGACAGTCCGTTTCACTCTCTTTTACTTTCCACTTGGGAAATGGATACGTTAAAGCATAAGCATTATTATTATTATGTCAAATAGAATGAACTGGACCAAAACTCCACCGCTCACCTACTAAAAATGGGAGTTTATTCCTAAGTCGGGAGCCGCCGTGTCTCTTCTTCTGAAGGCACGGAACCAAGAAAACACTTGCTCCAGACGAAGCCCATCTCCACGGTCATCGTTTTCCTTGCTTTCCCTTGGAAAGTTTTTGCTCTCTAGGAGATGTCTCTCTCATCGAGATTTTTTGTTAATTTCACAGTTCCTACGATATATGCCGAACCCTTCTGGATTCATTCCGGCTCACTTGTGTCCCAGGGGAGACCTTCGGTTTGGAGAATCATCCCTGCCTACACACGAAGCCGGGGTTCATCGGCACTTCTATCGAATGGCACTGCACGAAGAAACGGAAACCTCTCTGTCCCACCTTTGACTAGGTCCACGGAAACGGGGCTCCCGTGAGGGTCACCGTAGGTGTTCCCCGCTCACGTGTGCCCTCTCTTCTCTACGGCACGTGCTACTCGGAGAAGACGCTGGTCCCTAAATTATGCCCGTGTTTATCTGTGTCCCCTTATGCTAAATGGTTTTCCAAAGGGTTTTCTGTAAATCCACCTGCCCCGTCGGCGGCGTGCGTGTAAGATTTCTCCCCCTAGCCGACAGAGCTAGCGATCGCTTTTGTAACTTTCCTCCGTACCGGGAGCTGTAGGCTCTTGCCTCTTCTTCGGTCCCGCCGCCGGCCTGCGGGGGTGGGGAAGGGGAGCCCCCGGGGCATCCTCCCCTCCCCCCGCCGCAGCAGCACCGCCAGGAGGCCGAGGCGGCGGCGGCGGCAGGGCCTCCCAGCCCTTCCGCCAGCAGCCGCGCCCCACACCGGGCCGGGGGGCGGGATCCCTAAGTGCTTGCTGGGTCTCCCCAGCCCCAGTGCTTGCTGGGTCTCCCCAGCCCCCCCGCGCCGCACTCCGGGACATCCCCTACCTCGGGCGCGTGACAGTCCGCGGCGGCGGAGAACCGTCCCCCGGGCCCCAGGACCCCCAGCCCACCGTGGACTTCCTCTCCGCCGCACCCCGGGCACCCCCCAGGCCCAGGGCTCCCGCGGGGCGGGCTCCTCCCCCGGGGCTCCCGCGGGACGGAACGGCGCACCGCATCGCACCGCACCGCACCGCACCGCACAGGGCAGGTCGCCGGCCACGGCCACCCCCGGGGCAGGGGAGGACGCGCCACAGGAAACCGGGGAACGCAGGGAGCGCTCGCACCCAGACCCGGTCGCGGCCGCGCCCCCAAGCCCCTCCCCACCGTGCCCTCGCGTGGGGCGGCGGAGGGCCCCCTCGCGCGCACTCTCCGCCTCCGGCCCTCCTTCCCCCGCGCCTGGAAGTCCGTCCCAGCGCGCGCCTGCCCGCGGGTCTGCTCGCCGGCCTGTGGGACGCTGGTGCGGCGCGTCCGCGTTTCCGCCGGGGGAGACGGGGGTCAGTGTCCCCCCGCCCTCCCTCGCGCCCCCCGCCCCGATCCGGACGCGGGGTGGTCTGGAGAAGCGCCGGGGCGGCGGGAGGGACCGGACCGGACTGGGCGGGGAGGGGCGCTTAGCTGCTCGGCCTCTTGGGGCGTCCCGGAGCGCCCCCCGGCGTCTGAGGCCACGCAGCCCTGAAGGCGCCCGGTCTCGCCCGATCTGGGAAGCTAAGCAGGGTCGGGCTCCGGTCGGGACCTGGATGGGAGACCGCCAGCCAGGGCATCATACCATACCGGGTGCGGCCGGCCGGCCGTCGGCGTTTTTGCTTTTCTTTCTCTGCCTCTTTTGCTGTCCCGCCGCCCCGGGCTGGAAGGCGGGAGGGGCTCCTCCGCCCGCCTCGGCCGGGGAGGGGGGGCGCCCGCCTCCCGCCCCCGGCCGGCCGGGACCCTGCCCCGCGGCCCCCGGAGAGAGGGTCAGATTTCACACGTTGAGGCTCAGTCCCCGGAGGCTGTCGCCCCTCACACACCTGCCGCAGGTCCGGGCCTCCGCGACTTCTGACGCACCGGCTCTGAAGGCAGGACACGTTGAGGACAATTTCTACACTGGTCCGAGCAGACGACCACGTTACCCTACGAAAGGGAAAATTCGACCCTATCCACGTACGCCCAAGAATAGAATCGAAACAGTTGGCCGTTCGTTCACGATCAAAGAGTTTGAGAATCCAGATGAGAAGACATCTCGAAACACTTTTCAAAAGTCTAAGTCTTCAGAAAATATTCCCAAGTTCCGACAAAGAAGTGAAAACATTCTTTGGAAAGTCACGAGCAAGACCAGGGTGTTGATATGACATCCTTCTCTTCCATACTGCAAGAGACGCTCTGAAAATTCACTAAAGCGAGGTAAAACAAACAAACAAACCAACAAACAACAACAACAAAACAAAAACAAAAACAAAAACCAAGAGTATGTTGGAAGGGAAAAATCACCTCTCTCCTTTACGTCACCTCCTACGGTTCTCAGAATAGACTGTTGGCCCGTGTGCACGGGAGACCGGCAAGAAACCCTCAGCGAGTTCGGCAAGATAGCTCCATCTGAAGTCCGCATTCCATCGATAGTTTGAATCCTTCTTATTTCCTACCAGATACACAATAAGGAATGCGATTTTTCAAAAAGATTCACATTCGGAAGTCACACAAGGTCTACCTAGCGCCTGGGGGAAAGGGGCGCCGACGTAGATGGAAAACTTAGTAAAAACATAAATGCTGGCCCAAATCGATGGAGAGTTAGACCGTCTTCCTAGGATGGACACAGAATCTCCACCAGGATCATTTCCCCCACATGAATACATAATCAAATGTAAACAGGGCTGTGACGAGAAATTGACAGTCCGTTTCACTCTCTTTTACTTTCCACTTGGGAAATGGATACGTTAAAGCATAAGCATTATTATTATTATGTCAAATAGAATGAACTGGACCAAAACTCCACCGCTCACCTACTAAAAATGGGAGTTTATTCCTAAGTCGGGAGCCGCCGTGTCTCTTCTTCTGAAGGCACGGAACCAAGAAAACACTTGGTCCAGACGAAGCCCATCTCCACGGTCATCGTTTTCCTTGCTTTCCCTTGGAAAGTTTTTGCTCTCTAGGAGATGTCTCTCTCATCGAGATTTTTTGTTAATTTCACAGTTCCTACGATATATGCCGAACCCTTCTGGATTCATTCCGGCTCACTTGTGTCCCAGGGGAGACCTTCGGTTTGGAGAATCATCCCTGCCTACACACGAAGCCGGGGTTCATCGGCACTTCTATCGAATGGCACTGCACGAAGAAACGGAAACCTCTCTGTCCCACCTTTGACTAGGTCCACGGAAACGGGGCTCCCGTGAGGGTCACCGTAGGTGTTCCCCGCTCACGTGTGCCCTCTCTTCTCTACGGCACGTGCTACTCGGAGAAGACGCTGGTCCCTAAATTATGCCCGTGTTTATCTGTGTCCCCTTATGCTAAATGGTTTTCCAAAGGGTTTTCTGTAAATCCACCTGCCCCGTCGGCGGCGTGCGTGTAAGATTTCTCCCCCTAGCCGACAGAGCTAGCGATCGCTTTTGTAACTTTCCTCCGTACCGGGAGCTGTAGGCTCTTGCCTCTTCTTCGGTCCCGCCGCCGGCCTGCGGGGGTGCGGAAGGGGAGCCCCCGGGGCATCCTCCCCTCCCCCCGCCGCAGCAGCACCGCCAGGAGGCCGAGGCGGCGGCGGCGGCAGGGCCTCCCAGCCCTTCCGCCAGCAGCCGCGCCCCACACCGGGCCGGGGGGCGGGATCCCTAAGTGCTTGCTGGGTCTCCCCAGCCCCCCCGCGCCGCACTCCGGGACATCCCCTACCTCGGGCGCGTGACGGTCCGCGGCGGCGGAGAACCGTCCCCCGGGCCCCAGGACCCCCAGCCCACCGTGGACTTCCTCTCCGCCGCACCCCGGGGACCGCCCCAGGCCCAGGGCTCCCGCGGGGCGGGCTCCTCCCCCGGGCTCCCGCGGGACGGAACGGCGCACGGCACCGCACCGCACCGCACCGCACAGGGCAGGTCGCCGGCCACGGCCACCCCGGGGCAGGGAGGACGCGCCACAGGAAACCGGGGAACGCAGGGAGCGCTCGCACCCAGACCCGGTCGCGGCCGCGCCCCCAAGCCCCTCCCCACCGTGCCCTCGCGTGGGGCGGCGGAGGGCCCCCTCGCGCGCACTCTCCGCCTCCGGCCCTCCTTCCCCGCGCCTGGAAGTCCGTCCCAGCGCGCGCCTGCCCGCGGGTCTGCTCGCCGGCCTATGGGACGCTGGTGCGGCGCGTCCGCGTTTCCGCCGGGGGAGACGGGGTCAGTGTCCCCCCGCCCTCCCTCGCGCCCCCCGCCCCGATCCGGACGCGGGGGGTCTGGAGAAGCGCCGGGGCGGCGGGAGGGACCGGACCGGACTGGGCGGGGAGGGGCGCTTAGCTGCTCGGCCTCTTGGGGCGTCCCGGAGCGCCCCCCGGCGTCTGAGGCCACGCAGCCCTGAAGGCGCCCGGTCTCGCCCGATCTGGGAAGCTAAGCAGGGTCGGGCCCGGTCGGGACCTGGATGGGAGACCGCCAGCCAGGGCATCATACCATACCGGGTGCGGCCGGCCGTCGGCGTTTTTGCTTTTCTTTCTCTGCCTCTTTTCTTTCTCTGCCTCTTTTGCTGTCCCGCCGCCCCGGGCTGGAAGGCGGGAGGGGCTCCTCCGCCCGCCTCGGCCGGGGAGGGGGGCGCCCGCCTCCCGCCCCCGGCCGGCCGGGACCCTGCCCCGCGGCCCCCGGAGAGAGGGTCAGATTTCACACGTTGAGGCTCAGTCCCCGGAGGCTGTCGCCCCTCACACACCTGCCGCAGGTCCGGGCCTCCGCGACTTCTGACGCACCGGCTCTGAAGGCAGGACACGTTGAGGACAATTTCTACACTGGTCCGAGCAGACGACCACGTTACCCTACGAAAGGGAAAATTCGACCCTATCCACGTACGCCCAAGAATAGAATCGAAACAGTTGGCCGTTCGTTCACGATCAAAGAGTTTGAGAATCCAGATGAGAAGACATCTCGAAACACTTTTCAAAAGTCTAAGTCTTCAGAAAATATTCCCAAGTTCCGACAAAGAAGTGAAAACATTCTTTGGAAAGTCACGAGCAAGACCAGGGTGTTGATATGACATCCTTCTCTTCCATACTGCAAGAGACGCTCTGAAAATTCACTAAAGCGAGGTAAAACAAACAAACAAACCAACAAACAACAACAACAAAACAAAAACAAAAACAAAAACCAAGAGTATGTTGGAAGGGAAAATCACCTCTCTCCTTTACGTCACCTCCTACGGTTCTCAGAATAGACTGTTGGCCCGTGTGCACGGGAGACCGGCAAGAAACCCTCAGCGAGTTCGGCAAGACAGCTCCATCTGAAGTCCGCATTCCATCGATAGTTTGAATCCTTCTTATTTCCGACCAAATACACAATAAGGAATGCGATTTTTCAAAAAGATTCACATTCGGAAGTCACACAAGGTCTACCTAGCGCCTGGGGGAAAGGGGCGCCGACGTAGATGGAAAACTTAGTAAAAACATAAATGCTGGCCCAAATCGATGGAGAGTTAGACCGTCTTCCTAGATAGATGGACACAGAATCTCCACCAGGATCATTTCCCCCACATGAATACATAATCAAATGTAAACAGGGCTGTGACGAGAAATTGACAGTCCGTTTCACTCTCTTTTACTTTCCACTTGGGAAATGGATACGTTAAAGCATAAGCATTATTATTATTATGTCAAATAGAATGAACTGGACCAAAACTCCACCGCTCACCTACTAAAAATGGGAGTTTATTCCTAAGTCGGGAGCCGCCGTGTCTCTTCTTCTGAAGGCACGGAACCAAGAAAACACTTGCTCCAGACGAAGCCCATCTCCACGGTCATCGTTTTCCTTGCTTTCCCTTGGAAAGTTTTTGCTCTCTAGGAGATGTCTCTCTCATCGAGATTTTTTGTTAATTTCACAGTTCCTACGATATATGCCGAACCCTTCTGGATTCATTCCGGCTCACTTGTGTCCCAGGGGAGACCTTCGGTTTGGAGAATCATCCCTGCCTACACACGAAGCCGGGGTTCATCGGCACTTCTATCGAATGGCACTGCACGAAGAAACGGAAACCTCTCTGTCCCACCTTTGACTAGGTCCACGGAAACGGGGCTCCCGTGAGGGTCACCGTAGGTGTTCCCCGCTCACGTGTGCCCTCTCTTCTCTACGGCACGTGCTACTCGGAGAAGACGCTGGTCCCTAAATTATGCCCGTGTTTATCTGTGTCCCCTTATGCTAAATGGTTTTCCAAAGGGTTTTCTGTAAATCCACCTGCCCCGTCGGCGGCGTGCGTGTAAGATTTCTCCCCCTAGCCGACAGAGCTAGCGATCGCTTTTGTAACTTTCCTCCGTACCGGGAGCTGTAGGCTCTTGCCTCTTCTTCGGTCCCGCCGCCGGCCTGCGGGGGTGGGGAAGGGGAGCCCCCGGGGCATCCTCCCCTCCCCCCGCCGCAGCAGCACCGCCAGGAGGCCGAGGCGGCGGCGGCGGCAGGGCCTCCCAGCCCTTCCGCCAGCAGCCGCGCCCCACACCGGGCCGGGGGGCGGGATCCCTAAGTGCTTGCTGGGTCTCCCCAGCCCCCCCCGCGCCGCACTCCGGGACATCCCCTACCTCGGGCGCGTGACAGTCCGCGGCGGCGGAGAACCGTCCCCCGGGCCCCAGGACCCCCAGCCCACCGTGGACTTCCTCTCCGCCGCACCCCGGGCACCCCCCAGGCCCAGGGCTCCCGCGGGGCGGGCTCCTCCCCCGGGCTCCCGCGGGACGGAACGGCGCACCGCATCGCACCGCACCGCACCGCACCGCACAGGGCAGGTCGCCGGCCACGGCCACCCCGGGGCAGGGAGGACGCGCCACAGGAAACCGGGGAACGCAGGGAGCGCTCGCACCCAGACCCGGTCGCGGCCGCGCCCCCCAAGCCCCTCCCCACCGTGCCCTCGCGTGGGGCGGCGGAGGGCCCCCTCGCGCGCACTCTCCGCCCTCCGGCCCTCCTTCCCCGCGCCTGGAAGTCCGTCCCAGCGCGCGCCTGCCCGCGGGTCTGCTCGCCGGCCTGTGGGACGCTGGTGCGGCGCGTCCGCGTTTCCGCCGGGGGAGACGGGGTCAGTGTCCCCCCCGCCCTCCCTCGCGCCCCCCGCCCCGATCCGGACGCGGGGGGTCTGGAGAAGCGCCGGGGCGGCGGGAGGGACCGGACCGGACTGGGCGGGGAGGGGCGCTTAGCTGCTCGGCCTCTTGGGGCGTCCCGGAGCGCCCCCCGGCGTCTGAGGCCACGCAGCCCTGAAGGCGCCCGGTCTCGCCCGATCTGGGAAGCTAAGCAGGGTCGGGCCCGGTCGGGACCTGGATGGGAGACCGCCAGCCAGGGCATCATACCATACCGGGTGCGGCCGGCCGGCCGTCGGCGTTTTTGCTTTTCTTTCTCTGCCTCTTTTGCTGTCCCGCCGCCCCGGGCTGGAAGGCGGGAGGGGCTCCTCCGCCCGCCTCGGCCGGGGAGGGGGGCGCCCGCCTCCCGCCCCCCGGCCGGCCGGGACCCTGCCCCGCGGCCCCCGGAGAGAGGGTCAGATTTCACACGTTGAGGCTCAGTCCCCGGAGGCTGTCGCCCCTCACACACCTGCCGCAGGTCCGGGCCTCCGCGACTTCTGACGCACCGGCTCTGAAGGCAGGACACGTTGAGGACAATTTCTACACTGGTCCGAGCAGACGACCACGTTACCCTACGAAAGGGAAAATTCGACCCTATCCACGTACGCCCAAGAATAGAATCGAAACAGTTGGCCGTTCGTTCACGATCAAAGAGTTTGAGAATCCAGATGAGAAGACATCTCGAAACACTTTTCAAAAGTCTAAGTCTTCAGAAAATATTCCCAAGTTCCGACAAAGAAGTGAAAACATTCTTTGGAAAGTCACGAGCAAGACCAGGGTGTTGATATGACATCCTTCTCTTCCATACTGCAAGAGACGCTCTGAAAATTCACTAAAGCGAGGTAAAACAAACAAACAAACCAACAAACAACAACAACAAAACAAAAACAAAAACAAAAACCAAGAGTATGTTGGAAGGGAAAATCACCTCTCTCCTTTACGTCACCTCCTACGGTTCTCAGAATAGACTGTTGGCCCGTGTGCACGGGAGACCGGCAAGAAACCCTCAGCGAGTTCGGCAAGATAGCTCCATCTGAAGTCCGCATTCCATCGATAGTTTGAATCCTTCTTATTTCCTACCAGATACACAATAAGGAATGCGATTTTTCAAAAAGATTCACATTCGGAAGTCACACAAGGTCTACCTAGCGCCTGGGGGAAAGGGGCGCCGACGTAGATGGAAAACTTAGTAAAAACATAAATGCTGGCCCAAATCGATGGAGAGTTAGACCGTCTTCCTAGATAGATGGACACAGAATCTCCACCAGGATCATTTCCCCCACATGAATACATAATCAAATGTAAACAGGGCTGTGACGAGAAATTGACAGTCCGTTTCACTCTCTTTTACTTTCCACTTGGGAAATGGATACGTTAAAGCATAAGCATTATTATTATTATGTCAAATAGAATGAACTGGACCAAAACTCCACCGCTCACCTACTAAAAATGGGAGTTTATTCCTAAGTCGGGAGCCGCCGTGTCTCTTCTTCTGAAGGCACGGAACCAAGAAAACACTTGCTCCAGACGAAGCCCATCTCCACGGTCATCGTTTTCCTTGCTTTCCCTTGGAAAGTTTTTGCTCTCTAGGAGATGTCTCTCTCATCGAGATTTTTTGTTAATTTCACAGTTCCTACGATATATGCCGAACCCTTCTGGATTCATTCCGGCTCACTTGTGTCCCAGGGGAGACCTTCGGTTTGGAGAATCATCCCTGCCTACACACGAAGCCGGGGTTCATCGGCACTTCTATCGAATGGCACTGCACGAAGAAACGGAAACCTCTCTGTCCCACCTTTGACTAGGTCCACGGAAACGGGGCTCCCGTGAGGGTCACCGTAGGTGTTCCCCGCTCACGTGTGCCCTCTCTTCTCTACGGCACGTGCTACTCGGAGAAGACGCTGGTCCCTAAATTATGCCCGTGTTTATCTGTGTCCCCTTATGCTAAATGGTTTTCCAAAGGGTTTTCTGTAAATCCACCTGCCCCGTCGGCGGCGTGCGTGTAAGATTTCTCCCCCTAGCCGACAGAGCTAGCGATCGCTTTTGTAACTTTCCTCCGTACCGGGAGCTGTAGGCTCTTGCCTCTTCTTCGGTCCCGCCGCCGGCCTGCGGGGGTGGGGAAGGGGAGCCCCCGGGGCATCCTCCCCTCCCCCCGCCGCAGCAGCACCGCCAGGAGGCCGAGGCGGCGGCGGCGGCAGGGCCTCCCAGCCCTTCCGCCAGCAGCCGCGCCCCACACCGGGCCGGGGGGCGGGATCCCTAAGTGCTTGCTGGGTCTCCCCAGCCCCCCCGCGCCGCACTCCGGGACATCCCCTACCTCGGGCGCGTGACAGTCCGCGGCGGCGGAGAACCGTCCCCCGGGCCCCAGGACCCCCAGCCCACCGTGGACTTCCTCTCCGCCGCACCCCGGGCACCCCCCAGGCCCAGGGCTCCCGCGGGGCGGGCTCCTCCCCCGGGCTCCCGCGGGACGGAATGGCGCACCGCATCGCACCGCACCGCACCGCACCGCACAGGGCAGGTCGCCGGCCACGGCCACCCCGGGGCAGGGAGGACGCGCCACAGGAAACCGGGGAACGCAGGGAGCGCTCGCACCCAGACCCGGTCGCGGCCGCGCCCCCAAGCCCCTCCCCACCGTGCCCTCGCGTGGGGCGGCGGAGGGCCCCCTCGCGCGCACTCTCCGCCTCCGGCCCTCCTTCCCCGCGCCTGGAAGTCCGTCCCAGCGCGCGCCTGCCCGCGGGTCTGCTCGCCGGCCTGTGGGACGCTGGTGCGGCGCGTCCGCGTTTCCGCCGGGGGAGACGGGGTCAGTGTCCCCCCGCCCTCCCTCGCGCCCCCCGCCCCGATCCGGACGCGGGGGGTCTGGAGAAGCGCCGGGGCGGCGGGAGGGACCGGACCGGACTGGGCGGGGAGGGGCGCTTAGCTGCTCGGCCTCTTGGGGCGTCCCGGAGCGCCCCCCGGCGTCTGAGGCCACGCAGCCCTGAAGGCGCCCGGTCTCGCCCGATCTGGGAAGCTAAGCAGGGTCGGGCCCGGTCGGGACCTGGATGGGAGACCGCCAGCCAGGGCATCATACCATACCGGGTGCGGCCGGCCGGCCGTCGGCGTTTTTGCTTTTCTTTCTCTGCCTCTTTTGCTGTCCCGCCGCCCCGGGCTGGAAGGCGGGAGGGGCTCCTCCGCCCGCCTCGGCCGGGGAGGGGGGCGCCCGCCTCCCGCCCCCGGCCGGCCGGGACCCTGCCCCGCGGCCCCCGGAGAGAGGGTCAGATTTCACACGTTGAGGCTCAGTCCCCGGAGGCTGTCGCCCCTCACACACCTGCCGCAGGTCCGGGCCTCCGCGACTTCTGACGCACCGGCTCTGAAGGCAGGACACGTTGAGGACAATTTCTACACTGGTCCGAGCAGACGACCACGTTACCCTACGAAAGGGAAAATTCGACCCTATCCACGTACGCCCAAGAATAGAATCGAAACAGTTGGCCGTTCGTTCACGATCAAAGAGTTTGAGAATCCAGATGAGAAGACATCTCGAAACACTTTTCAAAAGTCTAAGTCTTCAGAAAATATTCCCAAGTTCCGACAAAGAAGTGAAAACATTCTTTGGAAAGTCACGAGCAAGACCAGGGTGTTGATATGACATCCTTCTCTTCCATACTGCAAGAGACGCTCTGAAAATTCACTAAAGCGAGGTAAAACAAACAAACAAACCAACAAACAACAACAACAAAACAAAAACAAAAACAAAAACCAAGAGTATGTTGGAAGGGAAAATCACCTCTCTCCTTTACGTCACCTCCTACGGTTCTCAGAATAGACTGTTGGCCCGTGTGCACGGGAGACCGGCAAGAAACCCTCAGCGAGTTCGGCAAGACAGCTCCATCTGAAGTCCGCATTCCATCGATAGTTTGAATCCTTCTTATTTCCTACCAGATACACAATAAGGAATGCGATTTTTCAAAAAGATTCACATTCGGAAGTCACACAAGGTCTACCTAGCGCCTGGGGGAAAGGGGCGCCGACGTAGATGGAAAACTTAGTAAAAACATAAATGCTGGCCCAAATCGATGGAGAGTTAGACCGTCTTCCTAGATAGATGGACACAGAATCTCCACCAGGATCATTTCCCCCACATGAATACATAATCAAATGTAAACAGGGCTGTGACGAGAAATTGACAGTCCGTTTCACTCTCTTTTACTTTCCACTTGGGAAATGGATACGTTAAAGCATAAGCATTATTATTATTATGTCAAATAGAATGAACTGGACCAAAACTCCACCGCTCACCTACTAAAAATGGGAGTTTATTCCTAAGTCGGGAGCCGCCGTGTCTCTTCTTCTGAAGGCACGGAACCAAGAAAACACTTGCTCCAGACGAAGCCCATCTCCACGGTCATCGTTTTCCTTGCTTTCCCTTGGAAAGTTTTTGCTCTCTAGGAGATGTCTCTCTCATCGAGATTTTTTGTTAATTTCACAGTTCCTACGATATATGCCGAACCCTTCTGGATTCATTCCGGCTCACTTGTGTCCCAGGGGAGACCTTCGGTTTGGAGAATCATCCCTGCCTACACACGAAGCCGGGGTTCATCGGCACTTCTATCGAATGGCACTGCACGAAGAAACGGAAACCTCTCTGTCCCACCTTTGACTAGGTCCACGGAAACGGGGCTCCCGTGAGGGTCACCGTAGGTGTTCCCCGCTCACGTGTGCCCTCTCTTCTCTACGGCACGTGCTACTCGGAGAAGACGCTGGTCCCTAAATTATGCCCGTGTTTATCTGTGTCCCCTTATGCTAAATGGTTTTCCAAAGGGTTTTCTGTAAATCCACCTGCCCCGTCGGCGGCGTGCGTGTAAGATTTCTCCCCCTAGCCGACAGAGCTAGCGATCGCTTTTGTAACTTTCCTCCGTACCGGGAGCTGTAGGCTCTTGCCTCTTCTTCGGTCCCGCCGCCGGCCTGCGGGGGTGGGGAAGGGGAGCCCCCGGGGCATCCTCCCCTCCCCCCGCCGCAGCAGCACCGCCAGGAGGCCGAGGCGGCGGCGGCGGCAGGGCCTCCCAGCCCTTCCGCCAGCAGCCGCGCCCCACACCGGGCCGGGGGGCGGGATCCCTAAGTGCTTGCTGGGTCTCCCCAGCCCCCCCGCGCCGCACTCCGGGACATCCCCTACCTCGGGCGCGTGACAGTCCGCGGCGGCGGAGAACCGTCCCCCGGGCCCCAGGACCCCCAGCCCACCGTGGACTTCCTCTCCGCCGCACCCCGGGCACCCCCCAGGCCCAGGGCTCCCGCGGGGCGGGCTCCTCCCCCGGGCTCCCGCGGGACGGAACGGCGCACCGCATCGCACCGCACCGCACCGCACCGCACAGGGCAGGTCGCCGGCCACGGCCACCCCGGGGCAGGGAGGACGCGCCACAGGAAACCGGGGAACGCAGGGAGCGCTCGCACCCAGACCCGGTCGCGGCCCGCGCCCCCAAGCCCCTCCCCACCGTGCCCTCGCGTGGGGCGGCGGAGGGCCCCCTCGCGCGCCCCTCTCCGCCTCCGGCCCTCCTTCCCCGCGCCTGGAAGTCCGTCCCAGCGCGCGCCTGCCCGCGGGTCTGCTCGCCGGCCTGTGGGACGCTGGTGCGGCGCGTCCGCGTTTCCGCCGGGGGAGACGGGGTCAGTGGTCCCCCCGCCCTCCCTCGCGCCCCCCGCCCCGATCCGGACGCGGGGGGTCTGGAGAAGCGCCGGGGCGGCGGGAGGGACCGGACCGGACTGGGCGGGGAGGGGCGCTTAGCTGCTCGGCCTCTTGGGGCGTCCCGGAGCGCCCCCCGGCGTCTGAGGCCACGCAGCCCTGAAGGCGCCCGGTCTCGCCCGATCTGGGAAGCTAAGCAGGGTCGGGCCCGGTCGGGACCTGGATGGGAGACCGCCAGCCAGGGCATCATACCATACCGGGTGCGGCCGGCCGGCCGTCGGCGTTTTTGCTTTTCTTTCTCTGCCTCTTTTGCTGTCCCGCCGCCCCGGGCTGGAAGGCGGGAGGGGCTCCTCCGCCCGCCTCGGCCGGGGAGGGGGGCGCCCGCCTCCCGCCCCCGGCCGGCCGGGACCCTGCCCCGCGGCCCCCGGAGAGAGGGTCAGATTTCACACGTTGAGGCTCAGTCCCCGGAGGCTGTCGCCCCTCACACACCTGCCGCAGGTCCGGGCCTCCGCGACTTCTGACGCACCGGCTCTGAAGGCAGGACACGTTGAGGACAATTTCTACACTGGTCCGAGCAGACGACCACGTTACCCTACGAAAGGGAAAATTCGACCCTATCCACGTACGCCCAAGAATAGAATCGAAACAGTTGGCCGTTCGTTCACGATCAAAGAGTTTGAGAATCCAGATGAGAAGACATCTCGAAACACTTTTCAAAAGTCTAAGTCTTCAGAAAATATTCCCAAGTTCCGACAAAGAAGTGAAAACATTCTTTGGAAAGTCACGAGCAAGACCAGGGTGTTGATATGACATCCTTCTCTTCCATACTGCAAGAGACGCTCTGAAAATTCACTAAAGCGAGGTAAAACAAACAAACAAACCAACAAACAACAACAACAAAACAAAAACAAAAACAAAAACCAAGAGTATGTTGGAAGGGAAAATCACCTCTCTCCTTTACGTCACCTCCTACGGTTCTCAGAATAGACTGTTGGCCCGTGTGCACGGGAGACCGGCAAGAAACCCTCAGCGAGTTCGGCAAGATAGCTCCATCTGAAGTCCGCATTCCATCGATAGTTTGAATCCTTCTTATTTCCTACCAGATACACAATAAGGAATGCGATTTTTCAAAAAGATTCACATTCGGAAGTCACACAAGGTCTACCTAGCGCCTGGGGGAAAGGGGCGCCGACGTAGATGGAAAACTTAGTAAAAACATAAATGCTGGCCCAAATCGATGGAGAGTTAGACCGTCTTCCTAGATAGATGGACACAGAATCTCCACCAGGATCATTTCCCCCACATGAATACATAATCAAATGTAAACAGGGCTGTGACGAGAAATTGACAGTCCGTTTCACTCTCTTTTACTTTCCACTTGGGAAATGGATACGTTAAAGCATAAGCATTATTATTATTATGTCAAATAGAATGAACTGGACCAAAACTCCACCGCTCACCTACTAAAAATGGGAGTTTATTCCTAAGTCGGGAGCCGCCGTGTCTCTTCTTCTGAAGGCACGGAACCAAGAAAACACTTGCTCCAGACGAAGCCCATCTCCACGGTCATCGTTTTCCTTGCTTTCCCTTGGAAAGTTTTTGCTCTCTAGGAGATGTCTCTCTCATCGAGATTTTTTGTTAATTTCACAGTTCCTACGATATATGCCGAACCCTTCTGGATTCATTCCGGCTCACTTGTGTCCCAGGGGAGACCTTCGGTTTGGAGAATCATCCCTGCCTACACACGAAGCCGGGGTTCATCGGCACTTCTATCGAATGGCACTGCACGAAGAAACGGAAACCTCTCTGTCCCACCTTTGACTAGGTCCACGGAAACGGGGCTCCCGTGAGGGTCACCGTAGGTGTTCCCCGCTCACGTGTGCCCTCTCTCTCTACGGCACGTGCTACTCGGAGAAGACGCTGGTCCCTAAATTATGCCCGTGTTTATCTGTGTCCCCTTATGCTAAATGGTTTTCCAAAGGGTTTTCTGTAAATCCACCTGCCCCGTCGGCGGCGTGCGTGTAAGATTTCTCCCCCTAGCCGACAGAGCTAGCGATCGCTTTTGTAACTTTCCTCCGTACCGGGAGCTGTAGGCTCTTGCCTCTTCTTCGGTCCCGCCGCCGGCCTGCGGGGGTGGGGAAGGGGAGCCCCCGGGGCATCCTCCCCTCCCCCCCGCCGCAGCAGCACCGCCAGGAGGCCGAGGCTGGCGGCGGCGGCAGGGCCTCCCAGCCCTTCCGCCAGCAGCCGCGCCCCACACCGGGCCGGGGGGCGGGATCCCTAAGTGCTTGCTGGGTCTCCCCAGCCCCCCCGCGCCGCACTCCGGGACATCCCCTACCTCGGGCGCGTGACAGTCCGCGGCGGCGGAGAACCGTCCCCCGGGCCCCAGGACCCCCAGCCCACCGTGGACTTCCTCTCCGCCGCACCCCGGGCACCCCCCAGGCCCAGGGCTCCCGCGGGGCGGGCTCCTCCCCCGGGCTCCCGCGGGACGGAACGGCGCACCGCATCGCACCGCACCGCACCGCACCGCACAGGGCAGGTCGCCGGCCACGGCCACCCCGGGGCAGGGAGGACGCGCCACAGGAAACCGGGGAACGCAGGGAGCGCTCGCACCCAGACCCGGTCGCGGCCGCGCCCCCAAGCCCCTCCCCACCGTGCCCTCGCGTGGGGCGGCGGAGGGCCCCCTCGCGCGCCCTCTCCGCCTCCGGCCCTCCTTCCCCGCGCCTGGAAGTCCGTCCCAGCGCGCGCCTGCCCGCGGGTCTGCTCGCCGGCCTGTGGGACGCTGGTGCGGCGCGTCCGCGTTTCCGCCGGGGGAGACGGGGTCAGTGTCCCCCCGCCCTCCCTCGCGCCCCCCGCCCCAATCCGGACGCGGGGGGTCTAGAGAAGGGCCGGGGCGGCGGGAGGGACCGGACCGGACTGGGCGGGGAGGGGCGCTTAGCTGCTCGGCCTCTTGGGGCGTCCCGGAGCGCCCCCCGGCGTCTGAGGCCACGCAGCCCTGAAGGCGCCCGGTCTCGCCCGATCTGGGAAGCTAAGCAGGGTCGGGCCCGGTCGGGACCTGGATGGGAGACCGCCAGCCAGGGCATCATACCATACCGGGTGCGGCCGGCCGTCGGCGTTTTTGCTTTTCTTTCTCTGCCTCTTTTGCTGTCCCGCCGCCCCGGGCTGGAAGGCGGGAGGGGCTCCTCCGCCCGCCTCGGCCGGGGAGGGGGGCGCCCGCCTCCCGCCCCCCGGCCGGCCGGGACCCTGCCCCGCGGCCCCCGGAGAGAGGGTCAGATTTTACACACGTTGAGGCTCTGTCCCCGGAGGCTGTCGCCCCTCACACACCTGCCGCAGGTCCGGGCCTCCGCGACTTCTGACGCACCGGCTCTGAAGGCAGGACACGTTGAGGACAATTTCTACACTGGTCCGAGCAGACGACCACGTTACCCTACGAAAGGGAAAATTCGACCCTATCCACGTACGCCCAAGAATAGAATCGAAACAGTTGGCCGTTCGTTCACGATCAAAGAGTTTGAGAATCCAGATGAGAAGACATCTCGAAACACTTTTCAAAAGTCTAAGTCTTCAGAAAATATTCCCAAGTTCCGACAAAGAAGTGAAAAACATTCTTTGGAAAGTCACGAGCAAGACCAGGGTGTTGATATGACATCCTTCTCTTCCATACTGCAAGAGACGCTCTGAAAATTCACTAAAGCGAGGTAAAACAAACAAACAAACCAACAAACAACAACAACAAAACAAAAACAAAAACAAAAACCAAGAGTATGTTGGAAGGGAAAATCACCTCTCTCCTTTACGTCACCTCCTACGGTTCTCAGAATAGACTGTTGGCCCGTGTGCACGGGAGACCGGCAAGAAACCCTCAGCGAGTTCGGCAAGATAGCTCCATCTGAAGTCCGCATTCCATCGATAGTTTGAATCCTTCTTATTTCCTACCAGATACACAATAAGGAATGCGATTTTTCAAAAAGATTCACATTCGGAAGTCACACAAGGTCTACCTAGCGCCTGGGGGAAAAGGGGCGCCGACGATAGATGGAAAACTTAGTAAAAACATAAATGCTGGCCCAAATCGATGGAGAGTTAGACCGTCTTCCTAGATAGATGGACACAGAATCTCCACCAGGATCATTTCCCCCACATGAATACATAATCAAATGTAAACAGGGCTGTGACGAGAAATTGACAGTCCGTTTCACTCTCTTTTACTTTCCACTTGGAAATGGATACGTTAAAGCATAAGCATTATTATTATTATGTCAAATAGAATGAACTGGACCAAAACTCCACCGCTCACCTACTAAAAATGGGAGTTTATTCCTAAGTCGGGAGCCGCCGTGTCTCTTCTTCTGAAGGCACGGAACCAAGAAAACACTTGCTCCAGACGAAGCCCATCTCCACGGTCATCGTTTTCCTTGCTTTCCCTTGGAAAGTTTTTGCTCTCTAGGAGATGTCTCTCTCATCGAGATTTTTTGTTAATTTCACAGTTCCTACGATATATGCCGAACCCTTCTGGATTCATTCCGGCTCACTTGTGTCCCAGGGGAGACCTTCGGTTTGGAGAATCATCCCTGCCTACACACGAAGCCGGGGTTCATCGGCACTTCTATCGAATGGCACTGCACGAAGAAACGGAAACCTCTCTGTCCCACCTTTGACTAGGTCCACGGAAACGGGGCTCCCGTGAGGGTCACCGTAGGTGTTCCCCGCTCACGTGTGCCCTCTCTTCTCTACGGCACGTGCTACTCGGAGAAGACGCTGGTCCCTAAATTATGCCCGTGTTTATCTGTGTCCCCTTATGCTAAATGGTTTTCCAAAGGGTTTTCTGTAAATCCACCTGCCCCGTCGGCGGCGTGCGTGTAAGATTTCTCCCCCTAGCCGACAGAGCTAGCGATCGCTTTTGTAACTTTCCTCCGTACCGGGAGCTGTAGGCTCTTGCCTCTTCTTCGGTCCCGCCGCCGGCCTGCGGGGGTGGGGAAGGGGAGCCCCCGGGGCATCCTCCCCTCCCCCCGCCGCAGCAGCACCGCCAGGAGGCCGAGGCGGCGGCGGCGGCAGGGCCTCCCAGCCCTTCCGCCAGCAGCCGCGCCCCACACCGGGCCGGGGGGCGGGATCCCTAAGTGCTTGCTGGGTCTCCCCAGCCCCCCCGCGCCGCACTCCGGGACATCCCCTACCTCGGGCGCGTGACAGTCCGCGGCGGCGGAGAACCGTCCCCCGGGCCCCAGGACCCCCAGCCCACCGTGGACTTCCTCTCCGCCGCACCCCGGGCACCCCCCAGGCCCAGGGCTCCCGCGGGGCGGGCTCCTCCCCCGGGCTCCCGCGGGACGGAACGGCGCACCGCATCGCACCGCACCGCACCGCACCGCACAGGGCAGGTCGCCGGCCACGGCCACCCCGGGGCAGGGAGGACGCGCCACAGGAAACCGGGGAACGCAGGGAGCGCTCGCACCCAGACCCGGTCGCGGCCGCGCCCCCAAGCCCCTCCCCACCGTGCCCTCGCGTGGGGCGGCGGAGGGCCCCCTCGCGCGCACTCTCCGCCTCCGGCCCTCCTTCCCCGCGCCTGGAAGTCCGTCCCAGCGCGCGCCTGCCCGCGGGTCTGCTCGCCGGCCTGTGGGACGCTGGTGCGGCGCGTCCGCGTTTCCGCCGGGGGAGACGGGGTCAGTGTCCCCCCGCCCTCCCTCGCGCCCCCCGCCCCGATCCGGACGCGGGGGGTCTGGAGAAGCGCCGGGGCGGCGGGAGGGACCGGACCGGACTGGGCGGGGAGGGGCGCTTAGCTGCTCGGCCTCTTGGGGCGTCCCGGAGCGCCCCCCGGCGTCTGAGGCCACGCAGCCCTGAAGGCGCCCGGTCTCGCCCGATCTGGGAAGCTAAGCAGGGTCGGGCCCGGTCGGGACCTGGATGGGAGACCGCCAGCCAGGGCATCATACCATACCGGGTGCGGCCGGCCGGCCGTCGGCGTTTTTGCTTTTCTTTCTCTGCCTCTTTTGCTGTCCCGCCGCCCCGGGCTGGAAGGCGGGAGGGGCTCCTCTGCCCGCCTCGGCCGGGGAGGGGGGCGCCCGCCTCCCGCCCCCGGCCGGCCGGGACCCTGCCCCGCGGCCCCCGGAGAGAGGGTCAGATTTTACACGTTGAGGCTCAGTCCCCGGAGGCTGTCGCCCCTCACACACCTGCCGCAGGTCCGGGCCTCCGCGACTTCTGACGCACCGGCTCTGAAGGCAGGACACGTTGAGGACAATTTCTACACTGGTCCGAGCAGACGACCACGTTACCCTACGAAAGGGAAAATTCGACCCTATCCACGTACGCCCAAGAATAGAATCGAAACAGTTGGCCGTTCGTTCACGATAAAAGAGTTTGAGAATCCAGATGAGAAGACATCTCGAAACACTTTTTCAAAAGTCTAAGTCTTCAGAAAATATTCCCAAGTTCCGACAAAGAAGTGAAAACATTCTTTGGAAAGTCACGAGCAAGACCAGGGTGTTGATATGACATCCTTCTCTTCCATACTGCAAGAGACGCTCTGAAAATTCACTAAAGCGAGGTAAAACAAACAAACAAACCAACAAACAACAACAACAAAACAAAAACAAAAACAAAAACCAAGAGTATGTTGGAAGGGAAAATCACCTCTCTCCTTTACGTCACCTCCTACGGTTCTCAGAATAGACTGTTGGCCCGTGTGCACGGGAGACCGGCAAGAAACCCTCAGCGAGTTCGGCAAGACAGCTCCATCTGAAGTCCGCATTCCATCGATAGTTTGAATCCTTCTTATTTCCTACCAGATACACAATAAGGAATGCGATTTTTCAAAAAGATTCACATTCGGAAGTCACACAAGGTCTACCTAGCGCCTGGGGGAAAGGGGCGCCGACGTAGATGGAAAACTTAGTAAAAACATAAATGCTGGCCCAAATCGATGGAGAGTTAGACCGTCTTCCTAGATAGATGGACACAGAATCTCCACCAGGATCATTTCCCCCCCTTGAATACCTAATCAAATGTAAACAGGGCTGTGACGAGAAATTGACAGTCCGTTTCACTCTCTTTTACTTTCCACTTGGGAAATGGATACGTTAAAGCATAAGGATTATTATTATTATGTCAAATAGAATGAACTGGACCAAAACTCCACCGCTCACCTACTAAAAATGGGAGTTTATTCCTAAGTCGGAAGCCGCCGTGTCTCTTCTTCTGAAGGCACGGAACCAAGAAAACACTTGGTCCAGACGAAGCCCATCTCCACGGTCATCGTGTTCCTTGCTTGCCCTTGGAAAGTTTTTGCTCTCTAGGAGATGTCTCTCTCATCGAGATTTTTTGTTAATTTCACAGTTCCTGCGATATATGCCGAACCCTTCTGGATTCATTCCGGCTCACTTGTGTCCCAGGGGAGACCTTCGGTTTGGAGAATCATCCCTGCTTACACACGAAGCCGGGGTTCATCGGCACTTCTATCGAATGGCACTGCACGAAGAAACGGAAACCTCTCTGTCCCACCTTTGACTAGGTCCGCGGAAACGGGGCTCCCGTGAGGGTCACCGTAGGTGTTCCCCGCTCACGTGTGCCCTCTCTTCTCTACGGCACGTGCTACTCGGAGAAGACGCTGGTCCCTAAATTATGCCCGTGTTTATCTGTGTCCCCTTATGCTAAATGGTTTTCCAAAGGGTTTTCTGTAAATCCACCTGCCCCGTCGGCGGCGTGCGTGTAAGATTTCTCCCCCTAGCCGACAGAGCTAGCGATCGCTTTTGTAACTTTCCTCCGTACCGGGAGCTGTAGGCTCTTGCCTCTTCTTCGGTCCCGCCGCCGGCCTGCGGGGGTGGGGAAGGGGAGCCCCCGGGGCATCCTCCCCTCCCCCCGCCGCAGCAGCACCGCCAGGAGGCCGAGGCGGCGGCGGCGGCAGGGCCTCCCAGCCCTTCCGCCAGCAGCCGCGCCCCACACCGGGCCGGGGGGCGGGATCCCTAAGTGCTTGCTGGGTCTCCCCAGCCCCCCCGCGCCGCACTCCGGGACATCCCCTACCTCGGGCGCGTGACGGTCCGCGGCGGCGGAGAACCGTCCCCCGGGCCCCAGGACCCCCAGCCCACCGTGGACTTCCTCTCCGCCGCACCCCGGGCACCCCCCAGGCCCAGGGCTCCCGCGGGGCGGGCTCCTCCCCCGGGCTCCCGCGGGACGGAACGGCGCACCGCATCGCACCGCACCGCACCGCACCGCACAGGGCAGGTCGCCGGCCACGGCCACCCCGGGGCAGGGAGGACGCGCCACAGGAAACCGGGGAACGCAGGGAGCGCTCGCACCCAGACCCGGTCGCGGCCGCGCCCCCAAGCCCCTCCCCACCGTGCCCTCGCGTGGGGCGGCGGAGGGCCCCCTCGCGCGCCCTCTCCGCCTCCGGCCCTCCTTCCCCGCGCCTGGAAGTCCGTCCCAGCGCGCGCCTGCCCGCGGGTCTGCTCGCCGGCCTGTGGGACGCTGGTGCGGCGCGTCCGCGTTTCCGCCGGGGGAGACGGGGTCAGTGTCCCCCCGCCCTCCCTCGCGCCCCCCGCCCCAATCCGGACGCGGGGGGTCTAGAGAAGGGCCGGGGCGGCGGGAGGGACCGGACCGGACTGGGCGGGGAGGGGCGCTTAGCTGCTCGGCCTCTTGGGGCGTCCCGGAGCGCCCCCCGGCGTCTGAGGCCACGCAGCCCTGAAGGCGCCCGGTCTCGCCCGATCTGGGAAGCTAAGCAGGGTCGGGCCCGGTCGGGACCTGGATGGGAGACCGCCAGCCAGGGCATCATACCATACCGGGTGCGGCCGGCCGTCGGCGTTTTTGCTTTTCTTTCTCTGCCTCTTTTGCTGTCCCGCCGCCCCGGGCTGGAAGGCGGGAGGGGCTCCTCCGCCCGCCTCGGCCGGGGAGGGGGGCGCCCGCCTCCCGCCCCCGGCCGGCCGGGACCCTGCCCCGCGGCCCCCGGAGAGAGGGTCAGATTTTACACGTTGAGGCTCTGTCCCCGGAGGCTGTCGCCCCTCACACACCTGCCGCAGGTCCGGGCCTCCGCGACTTCTGACGCACCGGCTCTGAAGGCAGGACACGTTGAGGACAATTTCTACACTGGTCCGAGCAGACGACCACGTTACCCTACGAAAGGGAAAATTCGACCCTATCCACGTACGCCCAAGAATAGAATCGAAACAGTTGGCCGTTCGTTCACGATCAAAGAGTTTGAGAATCCAGATGAGAAGACATCTCGAAACACTTTTCAAAAGTCTAAGTCTTCAGAAAATATTCCCAAGTTCCGACAAAGAAGTGAAAACATTCTTTGGAAAGTCACGAGCAAGACCAGGGTGTTGATATGACATCCTTCTCTTCCATACTGCAAGAGACGCTCTGAAAATTCACTAAAGCGAGGTAAAACAAACAAACAAACCAACAAACAACAACAACAAAACAAAAACAAAAACAAAAACCAAGAGTATGTTGGAAGGGAAAATCACCTCTCTCCTTTACGTCACCTCCTACGGTTCTCAGAATAGACTGTTGGCCCGTGTGCACGGGAGACCGGCAAGAAACCCTCAGCGAGTTCGGCAAGATAGCTCCATCTGAAGTCCGCATTCCATCGATAGTTTGAATCCTTCTTATTTCCTACCAGATACACAATAAGGAATGCGATTTTTCAAAAAGATTCACATTCGGAAGTCACACAAGGTCTACCTAGCGCCTGGGGGAAAGGGGCGCCGACGTAGATGGAAAACTTAGTAAAAACATAAATGCTGGCCCAAATCGATGGAGAGTTAGACCGTCTTCCTAGATAGATGGACACAGAATCTCCACCAGGATCATTTCCCCCACATGAATACATAATCAAATGTAAACAGGGCTGTGACGAGAAATTGACAGTCCGTTTCACTCTCTTTTACTTTCCACTTGGGAAATGGATACGTTAAAGCATAAGCATTATTATTATTATGTCAAATAGAATGAACTGGACCAAAACTCCACCGCTCACCTACTAAAAATGGGAGTTTATTCCTAAGTCGGGAGCCGCCGTGTCTCTTCTTCTGAAGGCACGGAACCAAGAAAACACTTGCTCCAGACGAAGCCCATCTCCACGGTCATCGTTTTCCTTGCTTTCCCTTGGAAAGTTTTTGCTCTCTAGGAGATGTCTCTCTCATCGAGATTTTTTGTTAATTTCACAGTTCCTACGATATATGCCGAACCCTTCTGGATTCATTCCGGCTCACTTGTGTCCCAGGGGAGACCTTCGGTTTGGAGAATCATCCCTGCCTACACACGAAGCCGGGGTTCATCGGCACTTCTATCGAATGGCACTGCACGAAGAAACGGAAACCTCTCTGTCCCACCTTTGACTAGGTCCACGGAAACGGGGCTCCCGTGAGGGTCACCGTAGGTGTTCCCCGCTCACGTGTGCCCTCTCTTCTCTACGGCACGTGCTACTCGGAGAAGACGCTGGTCCCTAAATTATGCCCGTGTTTATCTGTGTCCCCTTATGCTAAATGGTTTTCCAAAGGGTTTTCTGTAAATCCACCTGCCCCGTCGGCGGCGTGCGTGTAAGATTTCTCCCCCTAGCCGACAGAGCTAGCGATCGCTTTTGTAACTTTCCTCCGTACCGGGAGCTGTAGGCTCTTGCCTCTTCTTCGGTCCCGCCGCCGGCCTGCGGGGGTGGGGAAGGGGAGCCCCCGGGGCATCCTCCCCTCCCCCCGCCGCAGCAGCACCGCCAGGAGGCCGAGGCGGCGGCGGCGGCAGGGCCTCCCAGCCCTTCCGCCAGCAGCCGCGCCCCACACCGGGCCGGGGGGCGGGATCCCTAAGTGCTTGCTGGGTCTCCCCAGCCCCCCCGCGCCGCACTCCGGGACATCCCCTACCTCGGGCGCGTGACAGTCCGCGGCGGCGGAGAACCGTCCCCCGGGCCCCAGGACCCCCAGCCCACCGTGGACTTCCTCTCCGCCGCACCCCGGGCACCCCCCAGGCCCAGGGCTCCCGCGGGGCGGGCTCCTCCCCCGGGCTCCCGCGGGACGGAACGGCGCACCGCATCGCACCGCACCGCACCGCACCGCACAGGGCAGGTCGCCGGCCACGGCCACCCCGGGGCAGGGAGGACGCGCCACAGGAAACCGGGGAACGCAGGGAGCGCTCGCACCCAGACCCGGTCGCGGCCGCGCCCCCAAGCCCCTCCCCACCGTGCCCTCGCGTGGGGCGGCGGAGGGCCCCCTCGCGCGCACTCTCCGCCTCCGGCCCTCCTTCCCCGCGCCTGGAAGTCCGTCCCAGCGCGCGCCTGCCCGCGGGTCTGCTCGCCGGCCTGTGGGACGCTGGTGCGGCGCGTCCGCGTTTCCGCCGGGGGAGACGGGGTCAGTGTCCCCCCGCCCTCCCTCGCGCCCCCCGCCCCGATCCGGACGCGGGGGGTCTGGAGAAGCGCCGGGGCGGCGGGAGGGACCGGACCGGACTGGGCGGGGAGGGGCGCTTAGCTGCTCGGCCTCTTGGGGCGTCCCGGAGCGCCCCCCGGCGTCTGAGGCCACGCAGCCCTGAAGGCGCCCGGTCTCGCCCGATCTGGGAAGCTAAGCAGGGTCGGGCCCGGTCGGGACCTGGATGGGAGACCGCCAGCCAGGGCATCATACCATACCGGGTGCGGCCGGCCGGCCGTCGGCGTTTTTTGCTTTTCTTTCTCTGCCTCTTTTGCTGTCCCGCCGCCCCGGGCTGGAAGGCGGGAGGGGCTCCTCCGCCCGCCTCGGCCGGGGAGGGGGGCGCCCGCCTCCCGCCCCCGGCCGGCCGGGACCCTGCCCCGCGGCCCCCGGAGAGAGGGTCAGATTTCACACGTTGAGGCTCAGTCCCCGGAGGCTGTCGCCCCTCACACACCTGCCGCAGGTCCGGGCCTCCGCGACTTCTGACGCACCGGCTCTGAAGGCAGGACACGTTGAGGACAATTTCTACACTGGTCCGAGCAGACGACCACGTTACCCTACGAAAGGGAAAATTCGACCCTATCCACGTACGCCCAAGAATAGAATCGAAACAGTTGGCCGTTCGTTCACGATCAAAGAGTTTGAGAATCCAGATGAGAAGACATCTCGAAACACTTTTCAAAAGTCTAAGTCTTCAGAAAATATTCCCAAGTTCCGACAAAGAAGTGAAAACATTCTTTGGAAAGTCACGAGCAAGACCAGGGTGTTGATATGACATCCTTCTCTTCCATACTGCAAGAGACGCTCTGAAAATTCACTAAAGCGAGGTAAAACAAACAAACAAACCAACAAACAACAACAACAAAACAAAAACAAAAACAAAAACCAAGAGTATGTTGGAAGGGAAAATCACCTCTCTCCTTTACGTCACCTCCTACGGTTCTCAGAATAGACTGTTGGCCCGTGTGCACGGGAGACCGGCAAGAAACCCTCAGCGAGTTCGGCAAGATAGCTCCATCTGAAGTCCGCATTCCATCGATAGTTTGAATCCTTCTTATTTCCTACCAGATACACAATAAGGAATGCGATTTTTCAAAAAGATTCACATTCGGAAGTCACACAAGGTCTACCTAGCGCCTGGGGGAAAGGGGCGCCGACGTAGATGGAAAACTTAGTAAAAACATAAATGCTGGCCCAAATCGATGGAGAGTTAGACCGTCTTCCTAGATAGATGGACACAGAATCTCCACCAGGATCATTTCCCCCACATGAATACATAATCAAATGTAAACAGGGCTGTGACGAGAAAATTGACAGTCCGTTTCACTCTCTTTTACTTTCCACTTGGGAATGGATACGTTAAAGCATAAGCATTATTATTATTATGTCAAATAGAATGAACTGGGACCAAAACTCCACCGCTCACCTACTAAAATGGGAGTTATTCCTAAGTCGGGAGCCGCCGTGTCTCTTCTTCTGAAGGCACGGAACCAAGAAAACACTTGCTCCAGACGAAGCCCATCTCCACGGTCATCGTTTTCCTTGCTTTCCCTTGGAAAGTTTTTGCTCTCTAGGAGATGTCTCTCTCATCGAGATTTTTTGTTAATTTCACAGTTCCTACGATATATGCCGAACCCTTCTGGATTCATTCCGGCTCACTTGTGTCCCAGGGGAGACCTTCGGTTTGGAGAATCATCCCTGCCTACACACGAAGCCGGGGTTCATCGGCACTTCTATCGAATGGCACTGCACGAAGAAACGGAAACCTCTCTGTCCCACCTTTGACTAGGTCCACGGAAACGGGGCTCCCGTGGAGGGGTCACCGTAGGTGTTCCCCGCTCACGTGTGCCCTCTCTTCTCTACGGCACGTGCTACTCGGAGAAGACGCTGGTCCCTAAATTATGCCCGTGTTTATCTGTGTCCCCTTATGCTAAATGGTTTTCCAAAGGGTTTTCTGTAAATCCACCTGCCCCGTCGGCGGCGTGCGTGTAAGATTTCTCCCCCTAGCCGACAGAGCTAGCGATCGCTTTTGTAACTTTCCTCCGTACCGGGAGCTGTAGGCTCTTGCCTCTTCTTCGGTCCCCGCCGCCGGCCTGCGGGGGTGGGGAAGGGGAGCCCCCGGGGCATCCTCCCCTCCCCCCCGCCAGCAGCAGCACCGCCAGGAGGCCGAGGCGGCGGCGGCGGCAGGGCCTCCCAGCCCTTCCGCCAGCAGCCGCGCCCCACACCGGGCCGGGGGGCGGGATCCCTAAGTGCTTGCTGGGTCTCCCCAGCCCCCCCGCGCCGCACTCCGGGACATCCCCTACCTCGGGCGCGTGACCAGTCGCGGCGGCGGAGAACCGTCCCCCCGGGGCCCCAGGACCCCCCAGCCCACCGTGGACTTCCTCTCCGCCGCACCCCGGGCACCCCCCAGGCCCAGGGCTCCCGCGGCGGGCGGCTCCTCCCCCGGGCTCCCGCGGGACGGAACGGCGCACCGCATCGCACCGCACCGCACCGCACCGCACAGGGCAGGTCGCCGGCCACGGCCACCCCGGGGCAGGGAGGACGCGCCACAGGAAACCGGGGAACGCAGGGAGCGCTCGCACCCAGACCCGGTCGCGGCCGCGCCCCCCAAGCCCCTCCCCACCGTGCCCTCGCGTGGGGCGGCGGAGGGCCCCCTCGCGCGCACTCTCCGCCTCCGGCCCTCCTTCCCCGCGCCTGGAAGTCCCGTCCCAGCGCGCGCCTGCCCGCGGGTCTGCTCGCCGGCCTGTGGGACGCTGGTGCGGCGCGTCCGCGTTTCCGCCGGGGGAGACGGGGTCAGTGGTCCCCCCGCCCTCCCTCGCGCCCCCCGCCCCGATCCGGACGCGGGGGGGTCTGGAGAAGCGCCGGGGCGGCGGGAGGGACCGGACCGGACTGGGCGGGGAGGGGCGCTTAGCTGCTCGGCCTCTTGGGGCGTCCGGAGCGCCCCCCGGCGTCTGAGGCCACGCAGCCCTGAAGGCGCCCGGTCTCGCCCCGATCTGGGAAGCTAAGCAGGGTCGGGCCCGGTCGGGACCTGGATGGGAGACCGCCAGCCAGGGCATCATACCATACCGGGTGCGGCCGGCCCGTCGGGTTTTTGCTTTTCTTTCTCTGCCTCTTTTGCTGTCCCGCCGCCCCGGGCTGGAAGGCGGGAGGGGCTCCTCCGCCCGCCTCGGCCGGGGAGGGGGGCGCCCGCCTCCCGCCCCCGGCCGGCCGGGACCCTGCCCCGCGGCCCCCGGAGAGAGGGTCAGATTTCACACGTTGAGGCTCAGTCCCCGGAGGCTGTCGCCCCTCACACACCTGCCGCAGGTCCGGGCCTCCGCGACTTCTGACGCACCGGCTCTGAAGGCAGGACACGTTGAGGACAATTTCTACACTGGTCCGAGCAGACGACCACGTTACCCTACGAAAGGGGAAAATTCGACCCTATCCACGTACGCCAAGAATAGAATCGAAACAGTTGGCCGTTCGTTCACGATCAAAGAGTTTGAGAATCCAGATGAGAAGACATCTCGAAACACTTTTCAAAAGTCTAAGTCTTCAGAAAATATTCCCAAGTTCCGACAAAGAAGTGAAAACATTCTTTGGAAAGTCACGAGCAAGACCAGGGTGTTGATATGACATCCTTCTCTTCCATACTGCAAGAGACGCTCTGAAAATTCACTAAAGCGAGGTAAAACAAACAAACAAACCAACAAACAACAACAACAAAACAAAAACAAAAACAAAAACCAAGAGTATGTTGGAAGGAAAATCACCTCTCTCCTTTACGTCACCTCCTACGGTTCTCAGAATAGACTGTTGGCCCGTGTGCACGGGAGACCGGCAAGAAACCCTCAGCGAGTTCGGCAAGACAGCTCCATCTGAAGTCCGCATTCCATCGATAGTTTGAATCCTTCTTATTTCCTACCAGATACACAATAAGGAATGCGATTTTTCAAAAAGATTCACATTCGGAAGTCACACAAGGTCTACCTAGCGCCTGGGGAAAGGGGCGCGACGTAGATGGAAAAACTTAGTAAAAACATAAATGCTGGCCCAAATCGATGGAGAGTTAGACCGTCTTCCTAGATAGATGGACACAGAATCTCCACCAGGATCATTTCCCCCACATGAATACCTAATCAAATGTAAACAGGGCTGTGACGAGAAATTGACAGTCCGTTTCACTCTCTTTACTTTCCACTTGGGAAATGGATACGTTAAAGCATAAGCATTATTATTATTATGTCAAATAGAATGAACTGGACCAAAACTCTCACCGCTCACCTACTAAAAATGGGAGTTTATTCCTAAGTCGGGAGCCGCCGTGTCTCTTCTTCTGAAGGCACGGAACCAAGAAAACACTTGCTCCAGACGAAGCCCATCTCCACGGTCATCGTTTTCCTTGCTTTCCCTTGGAAAGTTTTTGCTCTCTAGGAGATGTCTCTCTCATCGAGATTTTTTGTTAATTTCACAGTTCCTACGATATATGCCGAACCCTTCTGGATTCATTCCGGCTCACTTGTGTCCCAGGGGAGACCTTCGGTTTGGAGAAATCATCCCTGCCTACACACGAAGCCGGGGTTCATCGGCACTTCTATCGAATGGCACTGCACGAAGAAACGGAAACCTCTCTGTCCCACCTTTGACTAGGTCCACGGAAACGGGGCTCCCGTGAGGGTCACCGTAGGTGTTCCCCGCTCACGTGTGCCCTCTCTTCTCTACGGCACGTGCTACTCGGAGAAGACGCTGGTCCCCTAAATTATGCCGTGTTTATCTGTGTCCCCTTATGCTAAATGGTTTTCCAAAGGGTTTTCTGTAAATCCACCTGCCCCGTCGGCGGCGTGCGTGTAAGATTTCTCCCCCCTAGCCGACAGAGCTAGCGATCGCTTTTGTAACTTTCCTCCGTACCGGGAGCTGTAGGCTCTTGCCTCTTCTTCGGTCCCCGCCGCCGGCCTGCGGGGGTGGGGAAGGGGAGCCCCCCGGGGCATCCTCCCCTCCCCCCGCCGCAGCAGCACCGCCAGGAGGCCGAGCGGCGGCGGCGGCAGGGCCTCCCCAGCCCTTCCGCCAGCAGCCGCGCCCCACACCGGGCCGGGGGGCGGGATCCCTAAGTGCTTGCTGGGTCTCCCCAGCCCCCCCGCCGCCGCACTCCGGGGACATCCCCTACCTCGGGCGCGTGACAGTCCGCGGCGGCGGAGAACCGTCCCCCCGGGCCCCAGGACCCCCAGCCCACCGTGGACTTCCTCTCCGCCGCACCCCGGGCACCCCCCAGGCCCAGGGCTCCCGCGGGGCGGGCTCCTCCCCCGGGCTCCCGCGGGACGGAACGGCGCACCGCATCGCACCGCACCGCACCGCACCGCACAGGCAGGTCGCCGGCCACGGCCACCCCGGGGCAGGGAGGACGCGCCACAGGAAACCGGGGAACGCAGGGAGCGCTCGCACCCAGACCCGGTCGCGGCCGCGCCCCCAAGCCCCTCCCCACCGTGCCCTCGCGTGGGGCGGCGGAGGGCCCCCTCGCGCCGCACTCTCCGCCTCCGGCCCTCCTTCCCCGCGCCTGGAAGTCCGTCCCAGCGCGCGCCTGCCCGCGGGTCTGCTCGCCGGCCTGTGGGACGCTGGTGCGGCGCGTCCGCGTTTCCGCCGGGGGAGACGGGGTCAGTGTCCCCCCGCCCTCCCCTCGCGCCCCCCGCCCCGATCCGGACGCGGGGGGTCTGGAGAAGCGCCGGGGCGGCGGGAGGGACCGGACCGGACTGGGCGGGGAGGGGCGCTTAGCTGCTCGGCCTCTTGGGGCGTCCCGGAGCGCCCCCCGGCGTCTGAGGCCACGCAGCCCTGAAGGCGCCCGGTCTCGCCCGATCTGGGAAGCTAAGCAGGGTCGGGCCCGGTCGGGACCTGGATGGGAGACCGCCAGCCAGGGCATCATACCATACCGGGTGCGGCCGGCCGGCCGTCGGCGTTTTTGCTTTTCTTTCTCTGCTCTTTTGCTGTCCCGCCGCCCCGGGCTGGAAGGCGGGAGGGCTCCTCCGCCCGCCTCGGCCGGGGAGGGGGGCGCCCGCCTCCGCCCCCGGCCGGCCGGGACCCTGCCCCGCGGCCCCCCGGAGAGAGGGTCAGATTTCACACGTTGAGGCTCAGTCCCCGGAGGCTGTCGCCCCTCACACACCTGCCGCAGGTCCGGGCCTCCGCGACTTCTGACGCACCGGCTCTGAAGGCAGACACGTTGAGGACAATTTCTACACTGGTCCGAGCAGACGACCACGTTACCCTACGAAAGGGAAAATTCGACCCTATCCACGTACGCCCAAGAATAGAATCGAAACAGTTGGCCGTTCGTTCACGATCAAAGAGTTTGAGAATCCAGATGAGAAGACATCTCGAAACACTTTTCAAAGTCTAAGTCTTCAGAAAATATTCCAAGTTCCGACAAAGAAGTGAAAACATTCTTTGAAAGTCACGAGCAAGACCAGGGTGTTGATATGACATCCTTCTCTTCCATACTGCAAGAGACGCTCTGAAAATTCACTAAAGCGAGGTAAAACAAACAAACAAACCAACAAACAACAACAACAAAACAAAAACAAAAACAAAAACCAAGAGTATGTTGGAAGGGAAAATCACCTCTCTCCTTTACGTCACCCTCCTACGGTTCTCAGAATAGACCTGTTGGCCCGTGTGCACGGGAGACCGGCAAGAAACCCTCAGCGAGTTCGGCAAGACAGCTCCATCTGAAGGTCCGCATTCCATCGATAGTTTGAATCCTTCTTATTTCCTACCAGATACACAATAAGGAATGCGATTTTTCAAAAAGATTCACATTCGGAAGTCACACAAGGTCTACCTAGCGCCTGGGGGAAAGGGGCGCCGACGTAGATGGAAAACTTAGTAAAAACTATAATTGCTGGCCCAAATCGATGGAGAGTTAGACCGTCTTCCTAGATAATGGACACAGAATTCTCCACCAGGATCATTTCCCCCACATGAATACCTAATCAAATGTAAACAGGGCTGTGACGAGAAATTGACAGTCCGTTTCACTCTCTTTTACTTTCCACTTGGGAAATGGATACGTTAAAGCATAAGCATTATTATTATTATGTCAAATAGAATGAACTGGACAAAACTCCACCGCTCACCTACTAAAAATGGGAGTTTATTCCTAAGTCGGGAGCCGCCGTGTCTCTTCTTCTGAAGGCACGGAACCAAGAAAACCACTTGCTCCAGACGAAGCCCATCTCCACGGTCATCGTTTTCCTTGCTTTCCCTTGGAAAGTTTTTGCTCTCTAGGAGATGTCTCTCTCATCGAGATTTTTTGTTAATTTCACAGTTCCTACGATAATTGCGAACCCTTCTGGATTCATTCCGGCTCACTTGTGTCCCAGGGGAGACCTTCGGTTTGGAGAATCATCCCTGCCCTACACACGAAGCCGGGGTTCATCGGCACTTCTATCGAATGGCACTGCACGAAGAAACGGAAACCTCTCTGTCCCCACCTTTGACTAGGTCCACGGAAACGGGGCTCCCGTGAGGGTCACCGTAGGTGTTCCCCGCTCACGTGTGCCCTCTCTTCTCTACGGCACGTGCTACTCGGAGAAGACGCTGGTCCCTAAATTATGCCCGTGTTTATCTGTGTCCCCCTTATGCTAAATGGTTTTCCAAAGGGTTTTCTGTAAATCCACCTGCCCCGTCGGCGGCGTGCGTGTAAGATTTCTCCCCCTAGCCGACAGAGCTAGCGATCGCTTTTGTAACTTTCCTCCGTACCGGGAGCTGTAGGCTCTTGCCTCTTCTTCGGTCCCGCCGCCGGCCTGCGGGGGTGGGGAAGGGGAGCCCCCGGGGCATCCTCCCCTCCCCCCGCCGCAGCAGCACCGCCAGGAGGCCGAGGCGGCGGCGGCGGCAGGGCCTCCCAGCCCTTCCGCCAGCAGCCGCGCCCCCACACCGGGCCGGGGGGCGGGATCCCTAAGTGCTTGCTGGGTCTCCCCAGCCCCCCCCGCGCCGCACTCCGGGACATCCCCTACCTCGGGCGCGTGACAGTCCGCGGCGGCGGAGAACCGTCCCCCGGGCCCCCAGGACCCCCAGCCCCACCGTGGACCTTCCCTCTCCGCCGCACCCCGGGCACCCCCCCAGGCCCAGGGCTCCCGCGGGGCGGGCTCCTCCCCCGGGCTCCCGCGGGACGGAACGGCGCACCGCATCGCACCGCACCGCACCGCACCGCACAGGGCAGGTCGCCGGCCACGGCCACCCCGGGGCAGGGAGGACGCGCCACAGGAAACCGGGGAACGCAGGGAGCGCTCGCACCCCAGACCCGGTCGCGGCCGCGCCCCCAAGCCCCTCCCCACCGTGCCCTCGCGTGGGGCGGCGGAGGGCCCCCTCGCGCGCACTCTCCGCCTCCGGCCCTCCTTCCCCGCGCCTGGAAGTCCCGTCCCAGCGCGCGCCTGCCCGCGGGTCTGCTCCGCCGCCTGTGGGACGCTGGTGCGGCGCGTCCCGCGTTTCCGCCGGGGGAGACGGGGTCAGTGTCCCCCGCCCTCCCTCGCGCCCCCCGCCCCGATCCGGACGCGGGGGGTCTGGAGAAGCGCCGGGGCGGCGGGAGGGACCGGACCGGACTGGGCGGGGAGGGGCGCTTAGCTGCTCGGCCTCTTGGGGCGTCCCGGAGCGCCCCCCGGCGTCTGAGGCCACGCAGCCCTGAAGGCGCCCGGTCTCGCCCGATCTGGGAAGCTAAGCAGGGTCGGGCCCGGTCGGGACCTGGATGGGAGACCGCCAGCCAGGGCATCATACCATACCGGGTGCGGCCGGCCGGCCGTCGGCGTTTTTGCTTTTCTTTCTCTGCCTCTTTTGCTGTCCCGCCGCCCCGGGCTGGAAGGCGGGAGGGGCTCCTCCGCCCGCCTCGGCGGGAGGGGGGCGCCCGCCCTCCCGCCCCCGGCCCGGCCCGGGACCCTGCCCCCGCGGCCCCCGGAGAGAGGGTCAGATTTCACACGTTGAGGCTCAGTCCCCGGAGGCTGTCGCCCCTCACACACCTGCCGCAGGTCCGGGCCTCCGCGACTTCTGACGCACCGGCTCTGAAGGCAGGACACGTTGAGGACATTTCTACACTGGTCCGAGCAGACGACCACGTTACCCTACGAAAGGGAAAATTCGACCCTATCCACGTACGCCCAAGAATAGAATCGAAACAGTTGGCCGTTCGTTCACGATCAAAGAGTTTGAGAATCCAGATGAGAAGACATCTCGAAACACTTTTCAAAAGTCTAAGTCTTCAGAAAATATTCCCAAGTTCCGACAAAGAAGTGAAAACATTCTTTGGAAAGTCACGAGCAAGACCAGGGTGTTGATATGACATCCTTCTCTTCCATACTGCAAGAGACGCTCTGAAAATTCACTAAAGCGAGGTAAAACAAACAAACAAACCAACAAACAACAACAACAAAACAAAAACAAAAACAAAAACCAAGCTCTCCTTTACGTCACCTCCTACGGTTCTCAGAATAGACTGTTGGCCCGTGTGCACGGGAGACCGGCAAGAAACCCTCAGCGAGTTCGGCAAGATAGCTCCATCTGAAGTCCGCATTCCATCGATAGTTTGAATCCTTCTTATTTCCTACCAGATACACAATAAGGAATGCGATTTTTCAAAAAGATTCACATTCGGAAGTCACACAAGGTCTACCTAGCGCCTGGGGGAAAGGGGCGCCGACGTAGATGGAAAACTTAGTAAAAACATAAATGCTGGCCCAAATCGATGGAGAGTTAGACCGTCTTCCTAGATAGATGGACACAGAATCTCCACCAGGATCATTTCCCCCACATGAATACATAATCAAATGTAAACAGGGCTGTGACGAGAAATTGACAGTCCGTTTCACTCTCTTTTACTTTCCACTTGGGAAATGGATACGTTAAAGCATAAGCATTATTATTATTATGTCAAATAGAATGAACTGGACCAAAACTCCACCGCTCACCTACTAAAAATGGGAGTTTATTCCTAAGTCGGGAGCCGCCGTGTCTCTTCTTCTGAAGGCACGGAACCAAGAAAACACTTGCTCCAGACGAAGCCCATCTCCACGGTCATCGTTTTCCTTGCTTTCCCTTGGAAAGTTTTTGCTCTCTAGGAGATGTCTCTCTCATCGAGATTTTTTGTTAATTTCACAGTTCCTACGATATATGCCGAACCCTTCTGGATTCATTCCGGCTCACTTGTGTCCCAGGGGAGACCTTCGGTTTGGAGAATCATCCCTGCCTACACACGAAGCCGGGGTTCATCGGCACTTCTATCGAATGGCACTGCACGAAGAAACGGAAACCTCTCTGTCCCACCTTTGACTAGGTCCACGGAAACGGGGCTCCCGTGAGGGTCACCGTAGGTGTTCCCCGCTCACGTGTGCCCTCTCTTCTCTACGGCACGTGCTACTCGGAGAAGACGCTGGTCCCTAAATTATGCCCGTGTTTATCTGTGTCCCCTTATGCTAAATGGTTTTCCAAAGGGTTTTCTGTAAATCCACCTGCCCCGTCGGCGGCGTGCGTGTAAGATTTCTCCCCCTAGCCGACAGAGCTAGCGATCGCTTTTGTAACTTTCCTCCGTACCGGGAGCTGTAGGCTCTTGCCTCTTCTTCGGTCCCGCCGCCGGCCTGCGGGGGTGGGGAAGGGGAGCCCCCGGGGCATCCTCCCCTCCCCCCGCCGCAGCAGCACCGCCAGGAGGCCGAGGCGGCGGCGGCGGCAGGGCCTCCCAGCCCTTCCGCCAGCAGCCGCGCCCCACACCGGGCCGGGGGGCGGGATCCCTAAGTGCTTGCTGGGTCTCCCCAGCCCCCCCGCGCCGCACTCCGGGACATCCCCTACCTCGGGCGCGTGACGGTCCGCGGCGGCGGAGAACCGTCCCCCGGGCCCCAGGACCCCCAGCCCACCGTGGACTTCCTCTCCGCCGCACCCCGGGGACCGCCCCAGGCCCAGGGCTCCCGCGGGGCGGGCTCCTCCCCCGGGCTCCCGCGGGACGGAACGGCGCACGGCACCGCACCGCACCGCACCGCACAGGGCAGGTCGCCGGCCACGGCCACCCCGGGGCAGGGAGGACGCGCCACAGGAAACCGGGGAACGCAGGGAGCGCTCGCACCCAGACCCGGTCGCGGCCGCGCCCCCAAGCCCCTCCCCACCGTGCCCTCGCGTGGGGCGGCGGAGGGCCCCCTCGCGCGCACTCTCCGCCTCCGGCCCTCCTTCCCCGCGCCTGGAAGTCCGTCCCAGCGCGCGCCTGCCCGCGGGTCTGCTCGCCGGCCTATGGGACGCTGGTGCGGCGCGTCCGCGTTTCCGCCGGGGGAGACGGGGTCAGTGTCCCCCCGCCCTCCCTCGCGCCCCCCGCCCCGATCCGGACGCGGGGGGTCTGGAGAAGCGCCGGGGCGGCGGGAGGGACCGGACCGGACTGGGCGGGGAGGGGCGCTTAGCTGCTCGGCCTCTTGGGGCGTCCCGGAGCGCCCCCCGGCGTCTGAGGCCACGCAGCCCTGAAGGCGCCCGGTCTCGCCCGATCTGGGAAGCTAAGCAGGGTCGGGCCCGGTCGGGACCTGGATGGGAGACCGCCAGCCAGGGCATCATACCATACCGGGTGCGGCCGGCCGTCGGCGTTTTTGCTTTTCTTTCTCTGCCTCTTTTCTTTCTCTGCCTCTTTTGCTGTCCCGCCGCCCCGGGCTGGAAGGCGGGAGGGGCTCCTCCGCCCGCCTCGGCCGGGGAGGGGGGCGCCCGCCTCCCGCCCCCGGCCGGCCGGGACCCTGCCCCGCGGCCCCCGGAGAGAGGGTCAGATTTCACACGTTGAGGCTCAGTCCCCGGAGGCTGTCGCCCCTCACACACCTGCCGCAGGTCCGGGCCTCCGCGACTTCTGACGCACCGGCTCTGAAGGCAGGACACGTTGAGGACAATTTCTACACTGGTCCGAGCAGACGACCACGTTACCCTACGAAAGGGAAAATTCGACCCTATCCACGTACGCCCAAGAATAGAATCGAAACAGTTGGCCGTTCGTTCACGATCAAAGAGTTTGAGAATCCAGATGAGAAGACATCTCGAAACACTTTTCAAAAGTCTAAGTCTTCAGAAAATATTCCCAAGTTCCGACAAAGAAGTGAAAACATTCTTTGGAAAGTCACGAGCAAGACCAGGGTGTTGATATGACATCCTTCTCTTCCATACTGCAAGAGACGCTCTGAAAATTCACTAAAGCGAGGTAAAACAAACAAACAAACCAACAAACAACAACAACAAAACAAAAACAAAAACAAAAACCAAGAGTATGTTGGAAGGGAAAATCACCTCTCTCCTTTACGTCACCTCCTACGGTTCTCAGAATAGACTGTTGGCCCGTGTGCACGGGAGACCGGCAAGAAACCCTCAGCGAGTTCGGCAAGACAGCTCCATCTGAAGTCCGCATTCCATCGATAGTTTGAATCCTTCTTATTTCCGACCAAATACACAATAAGGAATGCGATTTTTCAAAAAGATTCACATTCGGAAGTCACACAAGGTCTACCTAGCGCCTGGGGGAAAGGGGCGCCGACGTAGATGGAAAACTTAGTAAAAACATAAATGCTGGCCCAAATCGATGGAGAGTTAGACCGTCTTCCTAGATAGATGGACACAGAATCTCCACCAGGATCATTTCCCCCACATGAATACATAATCAAATGTAAACAGGGCTGTGACGAGAAATTGACAGTCCGTTTCACTCTCTTTTACTTTCCACTTGGGAAATGGATACGTTAAAGCATAAGCATTATTATTATTATGTCAAATAGAATGAACTGGACCAAAACTCCACCGCTCACCTACTAAAAATGGGAGTTTATTCCTAAGTCGGGAGCCGCCGTGTCTCTTCTTCTGAAGGCACGGAACCAAGAAAACACTTGCTCCAGACGAAGCCCATCTCCACGGTCATCGTTTTCCTTGCTTTCCCTTGGAAAGTTTTTGCTCTCTAGGAGATGTCTCTCTCATCGAGATTTTTTGTTAATTTCACAGTTCCTACGATATATGCCGAACCCTTCTGGATTCATTCCGGCTCACTTGTGTCCCAGGGGAGACCTTCGGTTTGGAGAATCATCCCTGCCTACACACGAAGCCGGGGTTCATCGGCACTTCTATCGAATGGCACTGCACGAAGAAACGGAAACCTCTCTGTCCCACCTTTGACTAGGTCCACGGAAACGGGGCTCCCGTGAGGGTCACCGTAGGTGTTCCCCGCTCACGTGTGCCCTCTCTTCTCTACGGCACGTGCTACTCGGAGAAGACGCTGGTCCCTAAATTATGCCCGTGTTTATCTGTGTCCCCTTATGCTAAATGGTTTTCCAAAGGGTTTTCTGTAAATCCACCTGCCCCGTCGGCGGCGTGCGTGTAAGATTTCTCCCCCTAGCCGACAGAGCTAGCGATCGCTTTTGTAACTTTCCTCCGTACCGGGAGCTGTAGGCTCTTGCCTCTTCTTCGGTCCCGCCGCCGGCCTGCGGGGGTGGGGAAGGGGAGCCCCCGGGGCATCCTCCCCTCCCCCCGCCGCAGCAGCACCGCCAGGAGGCCGAGGCGGCGGCGGCGGCAGGGCCTCCCAGCCCTTCCGCCAGCAGCCGCGCCCCACACCGGGCCGGGGGGCGGGATCCCTAAGTGCTTGCTGGGTCTCCCCAGCCCCCCCGCGCCGCACTCCGGGACATCCCCTACCTCGGGCGCGTGACAGTCCGCGGCGGCGGAGAACCGTCCCCCGGGCCCCAGGACCCCCAGCCCACCGTGGACTTCCTCTCCGCCGCACCCCGGGCACCCCCCAGGCCCAGGGCTCCCGCGGGGCGGGCTCCTCCCCCGGGCTCCCGCGGGACGGAACGGCGCACCGCATCGCACCGCACCGCACCGCACCGCACAGGGCAGGTCGCCGGCCACGGCCACCCCGGGGCAGGGAGGACGCGCCACAGGAAACCGGGGAACGCAGGGAGCGCTCGCACCCAGACCCGGTCGCGGCCGCGCCCCCAAGCCCCTCCCCACCGTGCCCTCGCGTGGGGCGGCGGAGGGCCCCCTCGCGCGCACTCTCCGCCTCCGGCCCTCCTTCCCCGCGCCTGGAAGTCCGTCCCAGCGCGCGCCTGCCCGCGGGTCTGCTCGCCGGCCTGTGGGACGCTGGTGCGGCGCGTCCGCGTTTCCGCCGGGGGAGACGGGGTCAGTGTCCCCCCGCCCTCCCTCGCGCCCCCCGCCCCGATCCGGACGCGGGGGGTCTGGAGAAGCGCCGGGGCGGCGGGAGGGACCGGACCGGACTGGGCGGGGAGGGGCGCTTAGCTGCTCGGCCTCTTGGGGCGTCCCGGAGCGCCCCCCGGCGTCTGAGGCCACGCAGCCCTGAAGGCGCCCGGTCTCGCCCGATCTGGGAAGCTAAGCAGGGTCGGGCCCGGTCGGGACCTGGATGGGAGACCGCCAGCCAGGGCATCATACCATACCGGGTGCGGCCGGCCGGCCGTCGGCGTTTTTGCTTTTCTTTCTCTGCCTCTTTTGCTGTCCCGCCGCCCCGGGCTGGAAGGCGGGAGGGGCTCCTCCGCCCGCCTCGGCCGGGGAGGGGGGCGCCCGCCTCCCGCCCCCGGCCGGCCGGGACCCTGCCCCGCGGCCCCCGGAGAGAGGGTCAGATTTCACACGTTGAGGCTCAGTCCCCGGAGGCTGTCGCCCCTCACACACCTGCCGCAGGTCCGGGCCTCCGCGACTTCTGACGCACCGGCTCTGAAGGCAGGACACGTTGAGGACAATTTCTACACTGGTCCGAGCAGACGACCACGTTACCCTACGAAAGGGAAAATTCGACCCTATCCACGTACGCCCAAGAATAGAATCGAAACAGTTGGCCGTTCGTTCACGATCAAAGAGTTTGAGAATCCAGATGAGAAGACATCTCGAAACACTTTTCAAAAGTCTAAGTCTTCAGAAAATATTCCCAAGTTCCGACAAAGAAGTGAAAACATTCTTTGGAAAGTCACGAGCAAGACCAGGGTGTTGATATGACATCCTTCTCTTCCATACTGCAAGAGACGCTCTGAAAATTCACTAAAGCGAGGTAAAACAAACAAACAAACCAACAAACAACAACAACAAAACAAAAACAAAAACAAAAACCAAGAGTATGTTGGAAGGGAAAATCACCTCTCTCCTTTACGTCACCTCCTACGGTTCTCAGAATAGACTGTTGGCCCGTGTGCACGGGAGACCGGCAAGAAACCCTCAGCGAGTTCGGCAAGATAGCTCCATCTGAAGTCCGCATTCCATCGATAGTTTGAATCCTTCTTATTTCCTACCAGATACACAATAAGGAATGCGATTTTTCAAAAAGATTCACATTCGGAAGTCACACAAGGTCTACCTAGCGCCTGGGGGAAAGGGGCGCCGACGTAGATGGAAAACTTAGTAAAAACATAAATGCTGGCCCAAATCGATGGAGAGTTAGACCGTCTTCCTAGATAGATGGACACAGAATCTCCACCAGGATCATTTCCCCCACATGAATACATAATCAAATGTAAACAGGGCTGTGACGAGAAATTGACAGTCCGTTTCACTCTCTTTTACTTTCCACTTGGGAAATGGATACGTTAAAGCATAAGCATTATTATTATTATGTCAAATAGAATGAACTGGACCAAAACTCCACCGCTCACCTACTAAAAATGGGAGTTTATTCCTAAGTCGGGAGCCGCCGTGTCTCTTCTTCTGAAGGCACGGAACCAAGAAAACACTTGCTCCAGACGAAGCCCATCTCCACGGTCATCGTTTTCCTTGCTTTCCCTTGGAAAGTTTTTGCTCTCTAGGAGATGTCTCTCTCATCGAGATTTTTTGTTAATTTCACAGTTCCTACGATATATGCCGAACCCTTCTGGATTCATTCCGGCTCACTTGTGTCCCAGGGGAGACCTTCGGTTTGGAGAATCATCCCTGCCTACACACGAAGCCGGGGTTCATCGGCACTTCTATCGAATGGCACTGCACGAAGAAACGGAAACCTCTCTGTCCCACCTTTGACTAGGTCCACGGAAACGGGGCTCCCGTGAGGGTCACCGTAGGTGTTCCCCGCTCACGTGTGCCCTCTCTTCTCTACGGCACGTGCTACTCGGAGAAGACGCTGGTCCCTAAATTATGCCCGTGTTTATCTGTGTCCCCTTATGCTAAATGGTTTTCCAAAGGGTTTTCTGTAAATCCACCTGCCCCGTCGGCGGCGTGCGTGTAAGATTTCTCCCCCTAGCCGACAGAGCTAGCGATCGCTTTTGTAACTTTCCTCCGTACCGGGAGCTGTAGGCTCTTGCCTCTTCTTCGGTCCCGCCGCCGGCCTGCGGGGGTGGGGAAGGGGAGCCCCCGGGGCATCCTCCCCTCCCCCCGCCGCAGCAGCACCGCCAGGAGGCCGAGGCGGCGGCGGCGGCAGGGCCTCCCAGCCCTTCCGCCAGCAGCCGCGCCCCACACCGGGCCGGGGGGCGGGATCCCTAAGTGCTTGCTGGGTCTCCCCAGCCCCCCCGCGCCGCACTCCGGGACATCCCCTACCTCGGGCGCGTGACAGTCCGCGGCGGCGGAGAACCGTCCCCCGGGCCCCAGGACCCCCAGCCCACCGTGGACTTCCTCTCCGCCGCACCCCGGGCACCCCCCAGGCCCAGGGCTCCCGCGGGGCGGGCTCCTCCCCCGGGCTCCCGCGGGACGGAACGGCGCACCGCATCGCACCGCACCGCACCGCACCGCACAGGGCAGGTCGCCGGCCACGGCCACCCCGGGGCAGGGAGGACGCGCCACAGGAAACCGGGGAACGCAGGGAGCGCTCGCACCCAGACCCGGTCGCGGCCTCGCCCCCAAGCCCCTCCCCACCGTGCCCTCGCGTGGGGCGGCGGAGGGCCCCCTCGCGCGCACTCTCCGCCTCCGGCCCTCCTTCCCCGCGCCTGGAAGTCCGTCCCAGCGCGCGCCTGCCCGCGGGTCTGCTCGCCGGCCTGTGGGACGCTGGTGCGGCGCGTCCGCGTTTCCGCCGGGGGAGACGGGGTCAGTGTCCCCCCGCCCTCCCTCGCGCCCCCCGCCCCGATCCGGACGCGGGGGGTCTGGAGAAGCGCCGGGGCGGCGGGAGGGACCGGACCGGACTGGGCGGGGAGGGGCGCTTAGCTGCTCGGCCTCTTGGGGCGTCCCGGAGCGCCCCCCGGCGTCTGAGGCCACGCAGCCCTGAAGGCGCCCGGTCTCGCCCGATCTGGGAAGCTAAGCAGGGTCGGGCCCGGTCGGGACCTGGATGGGAGACCGCCAGCCAGGGCATCATACCATACCGGGTGCGGCCGGCCGGCCGTCGGCGTTTTTGCTTTTCTTTCTCTGCCTCTTTTGCTGTCCCGCCGCCCCGGGCTGGAAGGCGGGAGGGGCTCCTCCGCCCGCCTCGGCCGGGGAGGGGGGCGCCCGCCTCCCGCCCCCGGCCGGCCGGGACCCTGCCCCGCGGCCCCCGGAGAGAGGGTCAGATTTCACACGTTGAGGCTCAGTCCCCGGAGGCTGTCGCCCCTCACACACCTGCCGCAGGTCCGGGCCTCCGCGACTTCTGACGCACCGGCTCTGAAGGCAGGACACGTTGAGGACAATTTCTACACTGGTCCGAGCAGACGACCACGTTACCCTACGAAAGGGAAAATTCGACCCTATCCACGTACGCCCAAGAATAGAATCGAAACAGTTGGCCGTTCGTTCACGATCAAAGAGTTTGAGAATCCAGATGAGAAGACATCTCGAAACACTTTTCAAAAGTCTAAGTCTTCAGAAAATATTCCCAAGTTCCGACAAAGAAGTGAAAACATTCTTTGGAAAGTCACGAGCAAGACCAGGGTGTTGATATGACATCCTTCTCTTCCATACTGCAAGAGACGCTCTGAAAATTCACTAAAGCGAGGTAAAACAAACAAACAAACCAACAAACAACAACAACAAAACAAAAACAAAAACAAAAACCAAGAGTATGTTGGAAGGGAAAATCACCTCTCTCCTTTACGTCACCTCCTACGGTTCTCAGAATAGACTGTTGGCCCGTGTGCACGGGAGACCGGCAAGAAACCCTCAGCGAGTTCGGCAAGACAGCTCCATCTGAAGTCCGCATTCCATCGATAGTTTGAATCCTTCTTATTTCCTACCAGATACACAATAAGGAATGCGATTTTTCAAAAAGATTCACATTCGGAAGTCACACAAGGTCTACCTAGCGCCTGGGGGAAAGGGGCGCCGACGTAGATGGAAAACTTAGTAAAAACATAAATGCTGGCCCAAATCGATGGAGAGTTAGACCGTCTTCCTAGATAGATGGACACAGAATCTCCACCAGGATCATTTCCCCCACATGAATACATAATCAAATGTAAACAGGGCTGTGACGAGAAATTGACAGTCCGTTTCACTCTCTTTTACTTTCCACTTGGGAAATGGATACGTTAAAGCATAAGCATTATTATTATTATGTCAAATAGAATGAACTGGACCAAAACTCCACCGCTCACCTACTAAAAATGGGAGTTTATTCCTAAGTCGGGAGCCGCCGTGTCTCTTCTTCTGAAGGCACGGAACCAAGAAAACACTTGCTCCAGACGAAGCCCATCTCCACGGTCATCGTTTTCCTTGCTTTCCCTTGGAAAGTTTTTGCTCTCTAGGAGATGTCTCTCTCATCGAGATTTTTTGTTAATTTCACAGTTCCTACGATATATGCCGAACCCTTCTGGATTCATTCCGGCTCACTTGTGTCCCAGGGGAGACCTTCGGTTTGGAGAATCATCCCTGCCTACACACGAAGCCGGGGTTCATCGGCACTTCTATCGAATGGCACTGCACGAAGAAACGGAAACCTCTCTGTCCCACCTTTGACTAGGTCCACGGAAACGGGGCTCCCGTGAGGGTCACCGTAGGTGTTCCCCGCTCACGTGTGCCCTCTCTTCTCTACGGCACGTGCTACTCGGAGAAGACGCTGGTCCCTAAATTATGCCCGTGTTTATCTGTGTCCCCTTATGCTAAATGGTTTTCCAAAGGGTTTTCTGTAAATCCACCTGCCCCGTCGGCGGCGTGCGTGTAAGATTTCTCCCCCTAGCCGACAGAGCTAGCGATCGCTTTTGTAACTTTCCTCCGTACCGGGAGCTGTAGGCTCTTGCCTCTTCTTCGGTCCCGCCGCCGGCCTGCGGGGGTGGGGAAGGGGAGCCCCCGGGGCATCCTCCCCTCCCCCCGCCGCAGCAGCACCGCCAGGAGGCCGAGGCGGCGGCGGCGGCAGGGCCTCCCAGCCCTTCCGCCAGCAGCCGCGCCCCACACCGGGCCGGGGGGCGGGATCCCTAAGTGCTTGCTGGGTCTCCCCAGCCCCCCCGCGCCGCACTCCGGGACATCCCCTACCTCGGGCGCGTGACAGTCCGCGGCGGCGGAGAACCGTCCCCCGGGCCCCAGGACCCCCAGCCCACCGTGGACTTCCTCTCCGCCGCACCCCGGGCACCCCCCAGGCCCAGGGCTCCCGCGGGGCGGGCTCCTCCCCCGGGCTCCCGCGGGACGGAACGGCGCACCGCATCGCACCGCACCGCACCGCACCGCACAGGGCAGGTCGCCGGCCACGGCCACCCCGGGGCAGGGAGGACGCGCCACAGGAAACCGGGGAACGCAGGGAGCGCTCGCACCCAGACCCGGTCGCGGCCGCGCCCCCAAGCCCCTCCCCACCGTGCCCTCGCGTGGGGCGGCGGAGGGCCCCCTCGCGCGCCCTCTCCGCCTCCGGCCCTCCTTCCCCGCGCCTGGAAGTCCGTCCCAGCGCGCGCCTGCCCGCGGGTCTGCTCGCCGGCCTGTGGGACGCTGGTGCGGCGCGTCCGCGTTTCCGCCGGGGGAGACGGGGTCAGTGTCCCCCCGCCCTCCCTCGCGCCCCCCGCCCCAATCCGGACGCGGGGGGTCTAGAGAAGGGCCGGGGCGGCGGGAGGGACCGGACCGGACTGGGCGGGGAGGGGCGCTTAGCTGCTCGGCCTCTTGGGGCGTCCCGGAGCGCCCCCCGGCGTCTGAGGCCACGCAGCCCTGAAGGCGCCCGGTCTCGCCCGATCTGGGAAGCTAAGCAGGGTCGGGCCCGGTCGGGACCTGGATGGGAGACCGCCAGCCAGGGCATCATACCATACCGGGTGCGGCCGGCCGTCGGCGTTTTTGCTTTTCTTTCTCTGCCTCTTTTGCTGTCCCGCCGCCCCGGGCTGGAAGGCGGGAGGGGCTCCTCCGCCCGCCTCGGCCGGGGAGGGGGGCGCCCGCCTCCCGCCCCCGGCCGGCCGGGACCCTGCCCCGCGGCCCCCGGAGAGAGGGTCAGATTTTACACGTTGAGGCTCTGTCCCCGGAGGCTGTCGCCCCTCACACACCTGCCGCAGGTCCGGGCCTCCGCGACTTCTGACGCACCGGCTCTGAAGGCAGGACACGTTGAGGACAATTTCTACACTGGTCCGAGCAGACGACCACGTTACCCTACGAAAGGGAAAATTCGACCCTATCCACGTACGCCCAAGAATAGAATCGAAACAGTTGGCCGTTCGTTCACGATCAAAGAGTTTGAGAATCCAGATGAGAAGACATCTCGAAACACTTTTCAAAAGTCTAAGTCTTCAGAAAATATTCCCAAGTTCCGACAAAGAAGTGAAAACATTCTTTGGAAAGTCACGAGCAAGACCAGGGTGTTGATATGACATCCTTCTCTTCCATACTGCAAGAGACGCTCTGAAAATTCACTAAAGCGAGGTAAAACAAACAAACAAACCAACAAACAACAACAACAAAACAAAAACAAAAACAAAAACCAAGAGTATGTTGGAAGGGAAAATCACCTCTCTCCTTTACGTCACCTCCTACGGTTCTCAGAATAGACTGTTGGCCCGTGTGCACGGGAGACCGGCAAGAAACCCTCAGCGAGTTCGGCAAGATAGCTCCATCTGAAGTCCGCATTCCATCGATAGTTTGAATCCTTCTTATTTCCTACCAGATACACAATAAGGAATGCGATTTTTCAAAAAGATTCACATTCGGAAGTCACACAAGGTCTACCTAGCGCCTGGGGGAAAGGGGCGCCGACGTAGATGGAAAACTTAGTAAAAACATAAATGCTGGCCCAAATCGATGGAGAGTTAGACCGTCTTCCTAGATAGATGGACACAGAATCTCCACCAGGATCATTTCCCCCACATGAATACATAATCAAATGTAAACAGGGCTGTGACGAGAAATTGACAGTCCGTTTCACTCTCTTTTACTTTCCACTTGGGAAATGGATACGTTAAAGCATAAGCATTATTATTATTATGTCAAATAGAATGAACTGGACCAAAACTCCACCGCTCACCTACTAAAAATGGGAGTTTATTCCTAAGTCGGGAGCCGCCGTGTCTCTTCTTCTGAAGGCACGGAACCAAGAAAACACTTGCTCCAGACGAAGCCCATCTCCACGGTCATCGTTTTCCTTGCTTTCCCTTGGAAAGTTTTTGCTCTCTAGGAGATGTCTCTCTCATCGAGATTTTTTGTTAATTTCACAGTTCCTACGATATATGCCGAACCCTTCTGGATTCATTCCGGCTCACTTGTGTCCCAGGGGAGACCTTCGGTTTGGAGAATCATCCCTGCCTACACACGAAGCCGGGGTTCATCGGCACTTCTATCGAATGGCACTGCACGAAGAAACGGAAACCTCTCTGTCCCACCTTTGACTAGGTCCACGGAAACGGGGCTCCCGTGAGGGTCACCGTAGGTGTTCCCCGCTCACGTGTGCCCTCTCTTCTCTACGGCACGTGCTACTCGGAGAAGACGCTGGTCCCTAAATTATGCCCGTGTTTATCTGTGTCCCCTTATGCTAAATGGTTTTCCAAAGGGTTTTCTGTAAATCCACCTGCCCCGTCGGCGGCGTGCGTGTAAGATTTCTCCCCCTAGCCGACAGAGCTAGCGATCGCTTTTGTAACTTTCCTCCGTACCGGGAGCTGTAGGCTCTTGCCTCTTCTTCGGTCCCGCCGCCGGCCTGCGGGGGTGGGGAAGGGGAGCCCCCGGGGCATCCTCCCCTCCCCCCGCCGCAGCAGCACCGCCAGGAGGCCGAGGCGGCGGCGGCGGCAGGGCCTCCCAGCCCTTCCGCCAGCAGCCGCGCCCCACACCGGGCCGGGGGGCGGGATCCCTAAGTGCTTGCTGGGTCTCCCCAGCCCCCCCGCGCCGCACTCCGGGACATCCCCTACCTCGGGCGCGTGACAGTCCGCGGCGGCGGAGAACCGTCCCCCGGGCCCCAGGACCCCCAGCCCACCGTGGACTTCCTCTCCGCCGCACCCCGGGCACCCCCCAGGCCCAGGGCTCCCGCGGGGCGGGCTCCTCCCCCGGGCTCCCGCGGGACGGAACGGCGCACCGCATCGCACCGCACCGCACCGCACCGCACAGGGCAGGTCGCCGGCCACGGCCACCCCGGGGCAGGGAGGACGCGCCACAGGAAACCGGGGAACGCAGGGAGCGCTCGCACCCAGACCCGGTCGCGGCCGCGCCCCCAAGCCCCTCCCCACCGTGCCCTCGCGTGGGGCGGCGGAGGGCCCCCTCGCGCGCACTCTCCGCCTCCGGCCCTCCTTCCCCGCGCCTGGAAGTCCGTCCCAGCGCGCGCCTGCCCGCGGGTCTGCTCGCCGGCCTGTGGGACGCTGGTGCGGCGCGTCCGCGTTTCCGCCGGGGGAGACGGGGTCAGTGTCCCCCCGCCCTCCCTCGCGCCCCCCGCCCCGATCCGGACGCGGGGGGTCTGGAGAAGCGCCGGGGCGGCGGGAGGGACCGGACCGGACTGGGCGGGGAGGGGCGCTTAGCTGCTCGGCCTCTTGGGGCGTCCCGGAGCGCCCCCCGGCGTCTGAGGCCACGCAGCCCTGAAGGCGCCCGGTCTCGCCCGATCTGGGAAGCTAAGCAGGGTCGGGCCCGGTCGGGACCTGGATGGGAGACCGCCAGCCAGGGCATCATACCATACCGGGTGCGGCCGGCCGGCCGTCGGCGTTTTTGCTTTTCTTTCTCTGCCTCTTTTGCTGTCCCGCCGCCCCGGGCTGGAAGGCGGGAGGGGCTCCTCTGCCCGCCTCGGCCGGGGAGGGGGGCGCCCGCCTCCCGCCCCCGGCCGGCCGGGACCCTGCCCCGCGGCCCCCGGAGAGAGGGTCAGATTTTACACGTTGAGGCTCAGTCCCCGGAGGCTGTCGCCCCTCACACACCTGCCGCAGGTCCGGGCCTCCGCGACTTCTGACGCACCGGCTCTGAAGGCAGGACACGTTGAGGACAATTTCTACACTGGTCCGAGCAGACGACCACGTTACCCTACGAAAGGGAAAATTCGACCCTATCCACGTACGCCCAAGAATAGAATCGAAACAGTTGGCCGTTCGTTCACGATAAAAGAGTTTGAGAATCCAGATGAGAAGACATCTCGAAACACTTTTTCAAAAGTCTAAGTCTTCAGAAAATATTCCCAAGTTCCGACAAAGAAGTGAAAACATTCTTTGGAAAGTCACGAGCAAGACCAGGGTGTTGATATGACATCCTTCTCTTCCATACTGCAAGAGACGCTCTGAAAATTCACTAAAGCGAGGTAAAACAAACAAACAAACCAACAAACAACAACAACAAAACAAAAACAAAAACAAAAACCAAGAGTATGTTGGAAGGGAAAATCACCTCTCTCCTTTACGTCACCTCCTACGGTTCTCAGAATAGACTGTTGGCCCGTGTGCACGGGAGACCGGCAAGAAACCCTCAGCGAGTTCGGCAAGACAGCTCCATCTGAAGTCCGCATTCCATCGATAGTTTGAATCCTTCTTATTTCCTACCAGATACACAATAAGGAATGCGATTTTTCAAAAAGATTCACATTCGGAAGTCACACAAGGTCTACCTAGCGCCTGGGGGAAAGGGGCGCCGACGTAGATGGAAAACTTAGTAAAAACATAAATGCTGGCCCAAATCGATGGAGAGTTAGACCGTCTTCCTAGATAGATGGACACAGAATCTCCACCAGGATCATTTCCCCCCCTTGAATACCTAATCAAATGTAAACAGGGCTGTGACGAGAAATTGACAGTCCGTTTCACTCTCTTTTACTTTCCACTTGGGAAATGGATACGTTAAAGCATAAGGATTATTATTATTATGTCAAATAGAATGAACTGGACCAAAACTCCACCGCTCACCTACTAAAAATGGGAGTTTATTCCTAAGTCGGAAGCCGCCGTGTCTCTTCTTCTGAAGGCACGGAACCAAGAAAACACTTGGTCCAGACGAAGCCCATCTCCACGGTCATCGTGTTCCTTGCTTGCCCTTGGAAAGTTTTTGCTCTCTAGGAGATGTCTCTCTCATCGAGATTTTTTGTTAATTTCACAGTTCCTGCGATATATGCCGAACCCTTCTGGATTCATTCCGGCTCACTTGTGTCCCAGGGGAGACCTTCGGTTTGGAGAATCATCCCTGCTTACACACGAAGCCGGGGTTCATCGGCACTTCTATCGAATGGCACTGCACGAAGAAACGGAAACCTCTCTGTCCCACCTTTGACTAGGTCCGCGGAAACGGGGCTCCCGTGAGGGTCACCGTAGGTGTTCCCCGCTCACGTGTGCCCTCTCTTCTCTACGGCACGTGCTACTCGGAGAAGACGCTGGTCCCTAAATTATGCCCGTGTTTATCTGTGTCCCCTTATGCTAAATGGTTTTCCAAAGGGTTTTCTGTAAATCCACCTGCCCCGTCGGCGGCGTGCGTGTAAGATTTCTCCCCCTAGCCGACAGAGCTAGCGATCGCTTTTGTAACTTTCCTCCGTACCGGGAGCTGTAGGCTCTTGCCTCTTCTTCGGTCCCGCCGCCGGCCTGCGGGGGTGGGGAAGGGGAGCCCCCGGGGCATCCTCCCCTCCCCCCGCCGCAGCAGCACCGCCAGGAGGCCGAGGCGGCGGCGGCGGCAGGGCCTCCCAGCCCTTCCGCCAGCAGCCGCGCCCCACACCGGGCCGGGGGGCGGGATCCCTAAGTGCTTGCTGGGTCTCCCCAGCCCCCCCGCGCCGCACTCCGGGACATCCCCTACCTCGGGCGCGTGACGGTCCGCGGCGGCGGAGAACCGTCCCCCGGGCCCCAGGACCCCCAGCCCACCGTGGACTTCCTCTCCGCCGCACCCCGGGCACCCCCCAGGCCCAGGGCTCCCGCGGGGCGGGCTCCTCCCCCGGGCTCCCGCGGGACGGAACGGCGCACCGCATCGCACCGCACCGCACCGCACCGCACAGGGCAGGTCGCCGGCCACGGCCACCCCGGGGCAGGGAGGACGCGCCACAGGAAACCGGGGAACGCAGGGAGCGCTCGCACCCAGACCCGGTCGCGGCCGCGCCCCCAAGCCCCTCCCCACCGTGCCCTCGCGTGGGGCGGCGGAGGGCCCCCTCGCGCGCCCTCTCCGCCTCCGGCCCTCCTTCCCCGCGCCTGGAAGTCCGTCCCAGCGCGCGCCTGCCCGCGGGTCTGCTCGCCGGCCTGTGGGACGCTGGTGCGGCGCGTCCGCGTTTCCGCCGGGGGAGACGGGGTCAGTGTCCCCCCGCCCTCCCTCGCGCCCCCCGCCCCAATCCGGACGCGGGGGGTCTAGAGAAGGGCCGGGGCGGCGGGAGGGACCGGACCGGACTGGGCGGGGAGGGGCGCTTAGCTGCTCGGCCTCTTGGGGCGTCCCGGAGCGCCCCCCGGCGTCTGAGGCCACGCAGCCCTGAAGGCGCCCGGTCTCGCCCGATCTGGGAAGCTAAGCAGGGTCGGGCCCGGTCGGGACCTGGATGGGAGACCGCCAGCCAGGGCATCATACCATACCGGGTGCGGCCGGCCGTCGGCGTTTTTGCTTTTCTTTCTCTGCCTCTTTTGCTGTCCCGCCGCCCCGGGCTGGAAGGCGGGAGGGGCTCCTCCGCCCGCCTCGGCCGGGGAGGGGGGCGCCCGCCTCCCGCCCCCGGCCGGCCGGGACCCTGCCCCGCGGCCCCCGGAGAGAGGGTCAGATTTTACACGTTGAGGCTCTGTCCCCGGAGGCTGTCGCCCCTCACACACCTGCCGCAGGTCCGGGCCTCCGCGACTTCTGACGCACCGGCTCTGAAGGCAGGACACGTTGAGGACAATTTCTACACTGGTCCGAGCAGACGACCACGTTACCCTACGAAAGGGAAAATTCGACCCTATCCACGTACGCCCAAGAATAGAATCGAAACAGTTGGCCGTTCGTTCACGATCAAAGAGTTTGAGAATCCAGATGAGAAGACATCTCGAAACACTTTTCAAAAGTCTAAGTCTTCAGAAAATATTCCCAAGTTCCGACAAAGAAGTGAAAACATTCTTTGGAAAGTCACGAGCAAGACCAGGGTGTTGATATGACATCCTTCTCTTCCATACTGCAAGAGACGCTCTGAAAATTCACTAAAGCGAGGTAAAACAAACAAACAAACCAACAAACAACAACAACAAAACAAAAACAAAAACAAAAACCAAGAGTATGTTGGAAGGGAAAATCACCTCTCTCCTTTACGTCACCTCCTACGGTTCTCAGAATAGACTGTTGGCCCGTGTGCACGGGAGACCGGCAAGAAACCCTCAGCGAGTTCGGCAAGATAGCTCCATCTGAAGTCCGCATTCCATCGATAGTTTGAATCCTTCTTATTTCCTACCAGATACACAATAAGGAATGCGATTTTTCAAAAAGATTCACATTCGGAAGTCACACAAGGTCTACCTAGCGCCTGGGGGAAAGGGGCGCCGACGTAGATGGAAAACTTAGTAAAAACATAAATGCTGGCCCAAATCGATGGAGAGTTAGACCGTCTTCCTAGATAGATGGACACAGAATCTCCACCAGGATCATTTCCCCCACATGAATACATAATCAAATGTAAACAGGGCTGTGACGAGAAATTGACAGTCCGTTTCACTCTCTTTTACTTTCCACTTGGGAAATGGATACGTTAAAGCATAAGCATTATTATTATTATGTCAAATAGAATGAACTGGACCAAAACTCCACCGCTCACCTACTAAAAATGGGAGTTTATTCCTAAGTCGGGAGCCGCCGTGTCTCTTCTTCTGAAGGCACGGAACCAAGAAAACACTTGCTCCAGACGAAGCCCATCTCCACGGTCATCGTTTTCCTTGCTTTCCCTTGGAAAGTTTTTGCTCTCTAGGAGATGTCTCTCTCATCGAGATTTTTTGTTAATTTCACAGTTCCTACGATATATGCCGAACCCTTCTGGATTCATTCCGGCTCACTTGTGTCCCAGGGGAGACCTTCGGTTTGGAGAATCATCCCTGCCTACACACGAAGCCGGGGTTCATCGGCACTTCTATCGAATGGCACTGCACGAAGAAACGGAAACCTCTCTGTCCCACCTTTGACTAGGTCCACGGAAACGGGGCTCCCGTGAGGGTCACCGTAGGTGTTCCCCGCTCACGTGTGCCCTCTCTTCTCTACGGCACGTGCTACTCGGAGAAGACGCTGGTCCCTAAATTATGCCCGTGTTTATCTGTGTCCCCTTATGCTAAATGGTTTTCCAAAGGGTTTTCTGTAAATCCACCTGCCCCGTCGGCGGCGTGCGTGTAAGATTTCTCCCCCTAGCCGACAGAGCTAGCGATCGCTTTTGTAACTTTCCTCCGTACCGGGAGCTGTAGGCTCTTGCCTCTTCTTCGGTCCCGCCGCCGGCCTGCGGGGGTGGGGAAGGGGAGCCCCCGGGGCATCCTCCCCTCCCCCCGCCGCAGCAGCACCGCCAGGAGGCCGAGGCGGCGGCGGCGGCAGGGCCTCCCAGCCCTTCCGCCAGCAGCCGCGCCCCACACCGGGCCGGGGGGCGGGATCCCTAAGTGCTTGCTGGGTCTCCCCAGCCCCCCCGCGCCGCACTCCGGGACATCCCCTACCTCGGGCGCGTGACAGTCCGCGGCGGCGGAGAACCGTCCCCCGGGCCCCAGGACCCCCAGCCCACCGTGGACTTCCTCTCCGCCGCACCCCGGGCACCCCCCAGGCCCAGGGCTCCCGCGGGGCGGGCTCCTCCCCCGGGCTCCCGCGGGACGGAACGGCGCACCGCATCGCACCGCACCGCACCGCACCGCACAGGGCAGGTCGCCGGCCACGGCCACCCCGGGGCAGGGAGGACGCGCCACAGGAAACCGGGGAACGCAGGGAGCGCTCGCACCCAGACCCGGTCGCGGCCGCGCCCCCAAGCCCCTCCCCACCGTGCCCTCGCGTGGGGCGGCGGAGGGCCCCCTCGCGCGCACTCTCCGCCTCCGGCCCTCCTTCCCCGCGCCTGGAAGTCCGTCCCAGCGCGCGCCTGCCCGCGGGTCTGCTCGCCGGCCTGTGGGACGCTGGTGCGGCGCGTCCGCGTTTCCGCCGGGGGAGACGGGGTCAGTGTCCCCCCGCCCTCCCTCGCGCCCCCCGCCCCGATCCGGACGCGGGGGGTCTGGAGAAGCGCCGGGGCGGCGGGAGGGACCGGACCGGACTGGGCGGGGAGGGGCGCTTAGCTGCTCGGCCTCTTGGGGCGTCCCGGAGCGCCCCCCGGCGTCTGAGGCCACGCAGCCCTGAAGGCGCCCGGTCTCGCCCGATCTGGGAAGCTAAGCAGGGTCGGGCCCGGTCGGGACCTGGATGGGAGACCGCCAGCCAGGGCATCATACCATACCGGGTGCGGCCGGCCGGCCGTCGGCGTTTTTGCTTTTCTTTCTCTGCCTCTTTTGCTGTCCCGCCGCCCCGGGCTGGAAGGCGGGAGGGGCTCCTCCGCCCGCCTCGGCCGGGGAGGGGGGCGCCCGCCTCCCGCCCCCGGCCGGCCGGGACCCTGCCCCGCGGCCCCCGGAGAGAGGGTCAGATTTCACACGTTGAGGCTCAGTCCCCGGAGGCTGTCGCCCCTCACACACCTGCCGCAGGTCCGGGCCTCCGCGACTTCTGACGCACCGGCTCTGAAGGCAGGACACGTTGAGGACAATTTCTACACTGGTCCGAGCAGACGACCACGTTACCCTACGAAAGGGAAAATTCGACCCTATCCACGTACGCCCAAGAATAGAATCGAAACAGTTGGCCGTTCGTTCACGATCAAAGAGTTTGAGAATCCAGATGAGAAGACATCTCGAAACACTTTTCAAAAGTCTAAGTCTTCAGAAAATATTCCCAAGTTCCGACAAAGAAGTGAAAACATTCTTTGGAAAGTCACGAGCAAGACCAGGGTGTTGATATGACATCCTTCTCTTCCATACTGCAAGAGACGCTCTGAAAATTCACTAAAGCGAGGTAAAACAAACAAACAAACCAACAAACAACAACAACAAAACAAAAACAAAAACAAAAACCAAGAGTATGTTGGAAGGGAAAATCACCTCTCTCCTTTACGTCACCTCCTACGGTTCTCAGAATAGACTGTTGGCCCGTGTGCACGGGAGACCGGCAAGAAACCCTCAGCGAGTTCGGCAAGACAGCTCCATCTGAAGTCCGCATTCCATCGATAGTTTGAATCCTTCTTATTTCCTACCAGATACACAATAAGGAATGCGATTTTTCAAAAAGATTCACATTCGGAAGTCACACAAGGTCTACCTAGCGCCTGGGGGAAAGGGGCGCCGACGTAGATGGAAAACTTAGTAAAAACATAAATGCTGGCCCAAATCGATGGAGAGTTAGACCGTCTTCCTAGATAGATGGACACAGAATCTCCACCAGGATCATTTCCCCCACATGAATACCTAATCAAATGTAAACAGGGCTGTGACGAGAAATTGACAGTCCGTTTCACTCTCTTTTACTTTCCACTTGGGAAATGGATACGTTAAAGCATAAGCATTATTATTATTATGTCAAATAGAATGAACTGGACCAAAACTCCACCGCTCACCTACTAAAAATGGGAGTTTATTCCTAAGTCGGGAGCCGCCGTGTCTCTTCTTCTGAAGGCACGGAACCAAGAAAACACTTGCTCCAGACGAAGCCCATCTCCACGGTCATCGTTTTCCTTGCTTTCCCTTGGAAAGTTTTTGCTCTCTAGGAGATGTCTCTCTCATCGAGATTTTTTGTTAATTTCACAGTTCCTACGATATATGCCGAACCCTTCTGGATTCATTCCGGCTCACTTGTGTCCCAGGGGAGACCTTCGGTTTGGAGAATCATCCCTGCCTACACACGAAGCCGGGGTTCATCGGCACTTCTATCGAATGGCACTGCACGAAGAAACGGAAACCTCTCTGTCCCACCTTTGACTAGGTCCACGGAAACGGGGCTCCCGTGAGGGTCACCGTAGGTGTTCCCCGCTCACGTGTGCCCTCTCTTCTCTACGGCACGTGCTACTCGGAGAAGACGCTGGTCCCTAAATTATGCCCGTGTTTATCTGTGTCCCCTTATGCTAAATGGTTTTCCAAAGGGTTTTCTGTAAATCCACCTGCCCCGTCGGCGGCGTGCGTGTAAGATTTCTCCCCCTAGCCGACAGAGCTAGCGATCGCTTTTGTAACTTTCCTCCGTACCGGGAGCTGTAGGCTCTTGCCTCTTCTTCGGTCCCGCCGCCGGCCTGCGGGGGTGGGGAAGGGGAGCCCCCGGGGCATCCTCCCCTCCCCCCGCCGCAGCAGCACCGCCAGGAGGCCGAGGCGGCGGCGGCGGCAGGGCCTCCCAGCCCTTCCGCCAGCAGCCGCGCCCCACACCGGGCCGGGGGGCGGGATCCCTAAGTGCTTGCTGGGTCTCCCCAGCCCCCCCGCGCCGCACTCCGGGACATCCCCTACCTCGGGCGCGTGACAGTCCGCGGCGGCGGAGAACCGTCCCCCGGGCCCCAGGACCCCCAGCCCACCGTGGACTTCCTCTCCGCCGCACCCCGGGCACCCCCCAGGCCCAGGGCTCCCGCGGGGCGGGCTCCTCCCCCGGGCTCCCGCGGGACGGAACGGCGCACCGCATCGCACCGCACCGCACCGCACCGCACAGGGCAGGTCGCCGGCCACGGCCACCCCGGGGCAGGGAGGACGCGCCACAGGAAACCGGGGAACGCAGGGAGCGCTCGCACCCAGACCCGGTCGCGGCCGCGCCCCCAAGCCCCTCCCCACCGTGCCCTCGCGTGGGGCGGCGGAGGGCCCCCTCGCGCGCACTCTCCGCCTCCGGCCCTCCTTCCCCGCGCCTGGAAGTCCGTCCCAGCGCGCGCCTGCCCGCGGGTCTGCTCGCCGGCCTGTGGGACGCTGGTGCGGCGCGTCCGCGTTTCCGCCGGGGGAGACGGGGTCAGTGTCCCCCCGCCCTCCCTCGCGCCCCCCGCCCCGATCCGGACGCGGGGGGTCTGGAGAAGCGCCGGGGCGGCGGGAGGGACCGGACCGGACTGGGCGGGGAGGGGCGCTTAGCTGCTCGGCCTCTTGGGGCGTCCCGGAGCGCCCCCCGGCGTCTGAGGCCACGCAGCCCTGAAGGCGCCCGGTCTCGCCCGATCTGGGAAGCTAAGCAGGGTCGGGCCCGGTCGGGACCTGGATGGGAGACCGCCAGCCAGGGCATCATACCATACCGGGTGCGGCCGGCCGGCCGTCGGCGTTTTTGCTTTTCTTTCTCTGCCTCTTTTGCTGTCCCGCCGCCCCGGGCTGGAAGGCGGGAGGGGCTCCTCCGCCCGCCTCGGCCGGGGAGGGGGGCGCCCGCCTCCCGCCCCCGGCCGGCCGGGACCCTGCCCCGCGGCCCCCGGAGAGAGGGTCAGATTTCACACGTTGAGGCTCAGTCCCCGGAGGCTGTCGCCCCTCACACACCTGCCGCAGGTCCGGGCCTCCGCGACTTCTGACGCACCGGCTCTGAAGGCAGGACACGTTGAGGACAATTTCTACACTGGTCCGAGCAGACGACCACGTTACCCTACGAAAGGGAAAATTCGACCCTATCCACGTACGCCCAAGAATAGAATCGAAACAGTTGGCCGTTCGTTCACGATCAAAGAGTTTGAGAATCCAGATGAGAAGACATCTCGAAACACTTTTCAAAAGTCTAAGTCTTCAGAAAATATTCCCAAGTTCCGACAAAGAAGTGAAAACATTCTTTGGAAAGTCACGAGCAAGACCAGGGTGTTGATATGACATCCTTCTCTTCCATACTGCAAGAGACGCTCTGAAAATTCACTAAAGCGAGGTAAAACAAACAAACAAACCAACAAACAACAACAACAAAACAAAAACAAAAACAAAAACCAAGAGTATGTTGGAAGGGAAAATCACCTCTCTCCTTTACGTCACCTCCTACGGTTCTCAGAATAGACTGTTGGCCCGTGTGCACGGGAGACCGGCAAGAAACCCTCAGCGAGTTCGGCAAGATAGCTCCATCTGAAGTCCGCATTCCATCGATAGTTTGAATCCTTCTTATTTCCTACCAGATACACAATAAGGAATGCGATTTTTCAAAAAGATTCACATTCGGAAGTCACACAAGGTCTACCTAGCGCCTGGGGGAAAGGGGCGCCGACGTAGATGGAAAACTTAGTAAAAACATAAATGCTGGCCCAAATCGATGGAGAGTTAGACCGTCTTCCTAGATAGATGGACACAGAATCTCCACCAGGATCATTTCCCCCACATGAATACATAATCAAATGTAAACAGGGCTGTGACGAGAAATTGACAGTCCGTTTCACTCTCTTTTACTTTCCACTTGGGAAATGGATACGTTAAAGCATAAGCATTATTATTATTATGTCAAATAGAATGAACTGGACCAAAACTCCACCGCTCACCTACTAAAAATGGGAGTTTATTCCTAAGTCGGGAGCCGCCGTGTCTCTTCTTCTGAAGGCACGGAACCAAGAAAACACTTGCTCCAGACGAAGCCCATCTCCACGGTCATCGTTTTCCTTGCTTTCCCTTGGAAAGTTTTTGCTCTCTAGGAGATGTCTCTCTCATCGAGATTTTTTGTTAATTTCACAGTTCCTACGATATATGCCGAACCCTTCTGGATTCATTCCGGCTCACTTGTGTCCCAGGGGAGACCTTCGGTTTGGAGAATCATCCCTGCCTACACACGAAGCCGGGGTTCATCGGCACTTCTATCGAATGGCACTGCACGAAGAAACGGAAACCTCTCTGTCCCACCTTTGACTAGGTCCACGGAAACGGGGCTCCCGTGAGGGTCACCGTAGGTGTTCCCCGCTCACGTGTGCCCTCTCTTCTCTACGGCACGTGCTACTCGGAGAAGACGCTGGTCCCTAAATTATGCCCGTGTTTATCTGTGTCCCCTTATGCTAAATGGTTTTCCAAAGGGTTTTCTGTAAATCCACCTGCCCCGTCGGCGGCGTGCGTGTAAGATTTCTCCCCCTAGCCGACAGAGCTAGCGATCGCTTTTGTAACTTTCCTCCGTACCGGGAGCTGTAGGCTCTTGCCTCTTCTTCGGTCCCGCCGCCGGCCTGCGGGGGTGGGGAAGGGGAGCCCCCGGGGCATCCTCCCCTCCCCCCGCCGCAGCAGCACCGCCAGGAGGCCGAGGCGGCGGCGGCGGCAGGGCCTCCCAGCCCTTCCGCCAGCAGCCGCGCCCCACACCGGGCCGGGGGGCGGGATCCCTAAGTGCTTGCTGGGTCTCCCCAGCCCCCCCGCGCCGCACTCCGGGACATCCCCTACCTCGGGCGCGTGACAGTCCGCGGCGGCGGAGAACCGTCCCCCGGGCCCCAGGACCCCCAGCCCACCGTGGACTTCCTCTCCGCCGCACCCCGGGCACCCCCCAGGCCCAGGGCTCCCGCGGGGCGGGCTCCTCCCCCGGGCTCCCGCGGGACGGAACGGCGCACCGCATCGCACCGCACCGCACCGCACCGCACAGGGCAGGTCGCCGGCCACGGCCACCCCGGGGCAGGGAGGACGCGCCACAGGAAACCGGGGAACGCAGGGAGCGCTCGCACCCAGACCCGGTCGCGGCCGCGCCCCCAAGCCCCTCCCCACCGTGCCCTCGCGTGGGGCGGCGGAGGGCCCCCTCGCGCGCACTCTCCGCCTCCGGCCCTCCTTCCCCGCGCCTGGAAGTCCGTCCCAGCGCGCGCCTGCCCGCGGGTCTGCTCGCCGGCCTGTGGGACGCTGGTGCGGCGCGTCCGCGTTTCCGCCGGGGGAGACGGGGTCAGTGTCCCCCCGCCCTCCCTCGCGCCCCCCGCCCCGATCCGGACGCGGGGGGTCTGGAGAAGCGCCGGGGCGGCGGGAGGGACCGGACCGGACTGGGCGGGGAGGGGCGCTTAGCTGCTCGGCCTCTTGGGGCGTCCCGGAGCGCCCCCCGGCGTCTGAGGCCACGCAGCCCTGAAGGCGCCCGGTCTCGCCCGATCTGGGAAGCTAAGCAGGGTCGGGCCCGGTCGGGACCTGGATGGGAGACCGCCAGCCAGGGCATCATACCATACCGGGTGCGGCCGGCCGTCGGCGTTTTTGCTTTTCTTTCTCTGCCTCTTTTGCTGTCCCGCCGCCCCGGGCTGGAAGGCGGGAGGGGCTCCTCCGCCCGCCTCGGCCGGGGAGGGGGGCGCCCGCCTCCCGCCCCCGGCCGGCCGGGACCCTGCCCCGCGGCCCCCGGAGAGAGGGTCAGATTTCACACGTTGAGGCTCAGTCCCCGGAGGCTGTCGCCCCTCACACACCTGCCGCAGGTCCGGGCCTCCGCGACTTCTGACGCACCGGCTCTGAAGGCAGGACACGTTGAGGACAATTTCTACACTGGTCCGAGCAGACGACCACGTTACCCTACGAAAGGGAAAATTCGACCCTATCCACGTACGCCCAAGAATAGAATCGAAACAGTTGGCCGTTCGTTCACGATCAAAGAGTTTGAGAATCCAGATGAGAAGACATCTCGAAACACTTTTCAAAAGTCTAAGTCTTCAGAAAATATTCCCAAGTTCCGACAAAGAAGTGAAAACATTCTTTGGAAAGTCACGAGCAAGACCAGGGTGTTGATATGACATCCTTCTCTTCCATACTGCAAGAGACGCTCTGAAAATTCACTAAAGCGAGGTAAAACAAACAAACAAACCAACAAACAACAACAACAAAACAAAAACAAAAACAAAAACCAAGAGTATGTTGGAAGGGAAAATCACCTCTCTCCTTTACGTCACCTCCTACGGTTCTCAGAATAGACTGTTGGCCCGTGTGCACGGGAGACCGGCAAGAAACCCTCAGCGAGTTCGGCAAGACAGCTCCATCTGAAGTCCGCATTCCATCGATAGTTTGAATCCTTCTTATTTCCTACCAGATACACAATAAGGAATGCGATTTTTCAAAAAGATTCACATTCGGAAGTCACACAAGGTCTACCTAGCGCCTGGGGGAAAGGGGCGCCGACGTAGATGGAAAACTTAGTAAAAACATAAATGCTGGCCCAAATCGATGGAGAGTTAGACCGTCTTCCTAGATAGATGGACACAGAATCTCCACCAGGATCATTTCCCCCACATGAATACCTAATCAAATGTAAACAGGGCTGTGACGAGAAATTGACAGTCCGTTTCACTCTCTTTTACTTTCCACTTGGGAAATGGATACGTTAAAGCATAAGCATTATTATTATTATGTCAAATAGAATGAACTGGACCAAAACTCCACCGCTCACCTACTAAAAATGGGAGTTTATTCCTAAGTCGGGAGCCGCCGTGTCTCTTCTTCTGAAGGCACGGAACCAAGAAAACACTTGCTCCAGACGAAGCCCATCTCCACGGTCATCGTTTTCCTTGCTTTCCCTTGGAAAGTTTTTGCTCTCTAGGAGATGTCTCTCTCATCGAGATTTTTTGTTAATTTCACAGTTCCTACGATATATGCCGAACCCTTCTGGATTCATTCCGGCTCACTTGTGTCCCAGGGGAGACCTTCGGTTTGGAGAATCATCCCTGCCTACACACGAAGCCGGGGTTCATCGGCACTTCTATCGAATGGCACTGCACGAAGAAACGGAAACCTCTCTGTCCCACCTTTGACTAGGTCCACGGAAACGGGGCTCCCGTGAGGGTCACCGTAGGTGTTCCCCGCTCACGTGTGCCCTCTCTTCTCTACGGCACGTGCTACTCGGAGAAGACGCTGGTCCCTAAATTATGCCCGTGTTTATCTGTGTCCCCTTATGCTAAATGGTTTTCCAAAGGGTTTTCTGTAAATCCACCTGCCCCGTCGGCGGCGTGCGTGTAAGATTTCTCCCCCTAGCCGACAGAGCTAGCGATCGCTTTTGTAACTTTCCTCCGTACCGGGAGCTGTAGGCTCTTGCCTCTTCTTCGGTCCCGCCGCCGGCCTGCGGGGGTGGGGAAGGGGAGCCCCCGGGGCATCCTCCCCTCCCCCCGCCGCAGCAGCACCGCCAGGAGGCCGAGGCGGCGGCGGCGGCAGGGCCTCCCAGCCCTTCCGCCAGCAGCCGCGCCCCACACCGGGCCGGGGGGCGGGATCCCTAAGTGCTTGCTGGGTCTCCCCAGCCCCCCCGCGCCGCACTCCGGGACATCCCCTACCTCGGGCGCGTGACAGTCCGCGGCGGCGGAGAACCGTCCCCCGGGCCCCAGGACCCCCAGCCCACCGTGGACTTCCTCTCCGCCGCACCCCGGGCACCCCCCAGGCCCAGGGCTCCCGCGGGGCGGGCTCCTCCCCCGGGCTCCCGCGGGACGGAACGGCGCACCGCATCGCACCGCACCGCACCGCACCGCACAGGGCAGGTCGCCGGCCACGGCCACCCCGGGGCAGGGAGGACGCGCCACAGGAAACCGGGGAACGCAGGGAGCGCTCGCACCCAGACCCGGTCGCGGCCGCGCCCCCAAGCCCCTCCCCACCGTGCCCTCGCGTGGGGCGGCGGAGGGCCCCCTCGCGCGCACTCTCCGCCTCCGGCCCTCCTTCCCCGCGCCTGGAAGTCCGTCCCAGCGCGCGCCTGCCCGCGGGTCTGCTCGCCGGCCTGTGGGACGCTGGTGCGGCGCGTCCGCGTTTCCGCCGGGGGAGACGGGGTCAGTGTCCCCCCGCCCTCCCTCGCGCCCCCCGCCCCGATCCGGACGCGGGGGGTCTGGAGAAGCGCCGGGGCGGCGGGAGGGACCGGACCGGACTGGGCGGGGAGGGGCGCTTAGCTGCTCGGCCTCTTGGGGCGTCCCGGAGCGCCCCCCGGCGTCTGAGGCCACGCAGCCCTGAAGGCGCCCGGTCTCGCCCGATCTGGGAAGCTAAGCAGGGTCGGGCCCGGTCGGGACCTGGATGGGAGACCGCCAGCCAGGGCATCATACCATACCGGGTGCGGCCGGCCGGCCGTCGGCGTTTTTGCTTTTCTTTCTCTGCCTCTTTTGCTGTCCCGCCGCCCCGGGCTGGAAGGCGGGAGGGGCTCCTCCGCCCGCCTCGGCCGGGGAGGGGGGCGCCCGCCTCCCGCCCCCGGCCGGCCGGGACCCTGCCCCGCGGCCCCCGGAGAGAGGGTCAGATTTCACACGTTGAGGCTCAGTCCCCGGAGGCTGTCGCCCCTCACACACCTGCCGCAGGTCCGGGCCTCCGCGACTTCTGACGCACCGGCTCTGAAGGCAGGACACGTTGAGGACAATTTCTACACTGGTCCGAGCAGACGACCACGTTACCCTACGAAAGGGAAAATTCGACCCTATCCACGTACGCCCAAGAATAGAATCGAAACAGTTGGCCGTTCGTTCACGATCAAAGAGTTTGAGAATCCAGATGAGAAGACATCTCGAAACACTTTTCAAAAGTCTAAGTCTTCAGAAAATATTCCCAAGTTCCGACAAAGAAGTGAAAACATTCTTTGGAAAGTCACGAGCAAGACCAGGGTGTTGATATGACATCCTTCTCTTCCATACTGCAAGAGACGCTCTGAAAATTCACTAAAGCGAGGTAAAACAAACAAACAAACCAACAAACAACAACAACAAAACAAAAACAAAAACAAAAACCAAGAGTATGTTGGAAGGGAAAATCACCTCTCTCCTTTACGTCACCTCCTACGGTTCTCAGAATAGACTGTTGGCCCGTGTGCACGGGAGACCGGCAAGAAACCCTCAGCGAGTTCGGCAAGACAGCTCCATCTGAAGTCCGCATTCCATCGATAGTTTGAATCCTTCTTATTTCCTACCAGATACACAATAAGGAATGCGATTTTTCAAAAAGATTCACATTCGGAAGTCACACAAGGTCTACCTAGCGCCTGGGGGAAAGGGGCGCCGACGTAGATGGAAAACTTAGTAAAAACATAAATGCTGGCCCAAATCGATGGAGAGTTAGACCGTCTTCCTAGATAGATGGACACAGAATCTCCACCAGGATCATTTCCCCCACATGAATACCTAATCAAATGTAAACAGGGCTGTGACGAGAAATTGACAGTCCGTTTCACTCTCTTTTACTTTCCACTTGGGAAATGGATACGTTAAAGCATAAGCATTATTATTATTATGTCAAATAGAATGAACTGGACCAAAACTCCACCGCTCACCTACTAAAAATGGGAGTTTATTCCTAAGTCGGGAGCCGCCGTGTCTCTTCTTCTGAAGGCACGGAACCAAGAAAACACTTGCTCCAGACGAAGCCCATCTCCACGGTCATCGTTTTCCTTGCTTTCCCTTGGAAAGTTTTTGCTCTCTAGGAGATGTCTCTCTCATCGAGATTTTTTGTTAATTTCACAGTTCCTACGATATATGCCGAACCCTTCTGGATTCATTCCGGCTCACTTGTGTCCCAGGGGAGACCTTCGGTTTGGAGAATCATCCCTGCCTACACACGAAGCCGGGGTTCATCGGCACTTCTATCGAATGGCACTGCACGAAGAAACGGAAACCTCTCTGTCCCACCTTTGACTAGGTCCACGGAAACGGGGCTCCCGTGAGGGTCACCGTAGGTGTTCCCCGCTCACGTGTGCCCTCTCTTCTCTACGGCACGTGCTACTCGGAGAAGACGCTGGTCCCTAAATTATGCCCGTGTTTATCTGTGTCCCCTTATGCTAAATGGTTTTCCAAAGGGTTTTCTGTAAATCCACCTGCCCCGTCGGCGGCGTGCGTGTAAGATTTCTCCCCCTAGCCGACAGAGCTAGCGATCGCTTTTGTAACTTTCCTCCGTACCGGGAGCTGTAGGCTCTTGCCTCTTCTTCGGTCCCGCCGCCGGCCTGCGGGGGTGGGGAAGGGGAGCCCCGGGGCATCCTCCCCTCCCCCCGCCGCAGCAGCACCGCCAGGAGGCCGAGGCGGCGGCGGCGGCAGGGCCTCCCAGCCCTTCCGCCAGCAGCCGCGCCCCACACCGGGCCGGGGGGGCGGGATCCCTAAGTGCTTGCTGGGTCTCCCCAGCCCCCCCGCGCCGCACTCCGGGACATCCCCTACCTCGGGCGCGTGACAGTCCGCGGCGGCGGAGAACCGTCCCCCGGGCCCCAGGACCCCCAGCCCACCGTGGACTTCCTCTCCGCCGCACCCCGGGCACCCCCCAGGCCCAGGGCTCCCGCGGGGCGGGCTCCTCCCCCGGGCTCCCGCGGGACGGAACGGCGCACCGCATCGCACCGCACCGCACCGCACCGCACAGGGCAGGTCGCCGGCCACGGCCACCCCGGGGCAGGGAGGACGCGCCACAGGAAACCGGGGAACGCAGGGAGCGCTCGCACCCAGACCCGGTCGCGGCCGCGCCCCCAAGCCCCTCCCCACCGTGCCCTCGCGTGGGGCGGCGGAGGGGCCCCCTCGCGCGCACTCTCCGCCTCCGGCCCTCCTTCCCCGCGCCTGGAAGTCCGTCCCAGCGCGCGCCTGCCCGCGGGTCTGCTCGCCGGCCTGTGGGACGCTGGTGCGGGCGCGTCCGCGTTTCCGCCGGGGGAGACGGGGTCAGTGTCCCCCCGCCCTCCCTCGCGCCCCCCGCCCCGATCCGGACGCGGGGGGTCTGGAGAAGCGCCGGGGGCGGCGGGGAGGGACCGGACCGGACTGGGCGGGGAGGGGCGCTTAGCTGCTCGGCCTCTTGGGGCGTCCCGGAGCGCCCCCCGGCGTCTGAGGCCACGCAGCCCTGAAGGCGCCCGGTCTCGCCCGATCTGGGAAGCTAAGCAGGGTCGGGCCCGGTCGGGACCTGGATGGGAGACCGCCAGCCAGGGCATCATACCATACCGGGTGCGGCCGGCCGCCGTCGGCGTTTTTGCTTTTCTTTCTCTGCCTCTTTTGCTGTCCCGCCGCCCCGGGCTGGAAGGCGGGAGGGGCTCCTCCGCCCGCCTCGGCCGGGGAGGGGGGCGCCCGCCTCCCGCCCCCGGCCGGCCGGGACCCTGCCCCGCGGCCCCCGGAGAGAGGGTCAGATTTCACACGTTGAGGCTCAGTCCCCGGAGGCTGTCGCCCCTCACACACCTGCCGCAGGTCCGGGCCTCCGCGACTTCTGACGCACCGGCTCTGAAGGCAGGACACGTTGAGGACAATTTCTACACTGGTCCGAGCAGACGACCACGTTACCCTACGAAAGGGAAAATTCGACCCTATCCACGTACGCCCAAGAATAGAATCGAAACAGTTGGCCGTTCGTTCACGATCAAAGAGTTTGAGAATCCAGATGAGAAGACATCTCGAAACACTTTTCAAAAGTCTAAGTCTTCAGAAAATATTCCCAAGTTCCGACAAAGAAGTGAAAACATTCTTTGGAAAGTCACGAGCAAGACCAGGGTGTTGATATGACATCCTTCTCTTCCATACTGCAAGAGACGCTCTGAAAATTCACTAAAGCGAGGTAAAACAAACAAACAAACCAACAAACAACAACAACAAAACAAAAACAAAAACAAAAACCAAGAGTATGTTGGAAGGGAAAATCACCTCTCTCCTTTACGTCACCTCCTACGGTTCTCAGAATAGACTGTTGGCCCGTGTGCACGGGAGGACCGGCAAGAAACCCTCAGCGAGTTCGGCAAGATAGCTCCATCTGAAGTCCGCATTCCATCGATAGTTTGAATCCTTCTTATTTCCTACCAGATACACAATAAGGAATGCGATTTTTCAAAAAGATTCACATTCGGAAGTCACACAAGGTCTACCTAGCGCCTGGGGGAAAGGGGCGCCGACGTAGATGGAAAACTTAGTAAAAACATAAATGCTGGCCCAAATCGATGGAGAGTTAGACCGTCTTCCTAGATAGATGGACACAGAATCTCCACCAGGATCATTTCCCCCACATGAATACATAATCAAATGTAAACAGGGGCTGTGACGAGAAATTGACAGTCCGTTTCACTCTCTTTTACTTTCCACTTGGGAAATGGATACGTTAAAGCATAAGCATTATTATTATTATGTCAAATAGAATGAACTGGACCAAAACACCGCTCACCTACTAAAAATGGGAGTTTATTCCTAAGTCGGGAGCCGCCGTGTCTCTTCTTCTGAAGGCACGGAACCAAGAAAACACTTGCTCCAGACGAAGCCCATCTCCACGGTCATCGTTTTCCTTGCTTTCCCTTGGAAAGTTTTTGCTCTCTAGGAGATGTCTCTCTCATCGAGATTTTTTGTTAATTTCACAGTTCCTACGATATATGCCGAACCCTTCTGGATTCATTCCGGCTCACTTGTGTCCCAGGGGAGACCTTCGGTTTGGAGAATCATCCCTGCCTACACACGAAGCCGGGGTTCATCGGCACTTCTATCGAATGGCACTGCACGAAGAAACGGAAACCTCTCTGTCCCACCTTTGACTAGGTCCACGGAAACGGGGCTCCCGTGAGGGTCACCGTAGGTGTTCCCCGCTCACGTGTGCCCTCTCTTCTCTACGGCACGTGCTACTCGGAGAAGACGCTGGTCCCTAAATTATGCCCGTGTTTATCTGTGTCCCCTTATGCTAAATGGTTTTCCAAAGGGTTTTCTGTAAATCCACCTGCCCCGTCGGCGGCGTGCGTGTAAGATTTCTCCCCCTAGCCGACAGAGCTAGCGATCGCTTTTGTAACTTTCCTCCGTACCGGGAGCTGTAGGCTCTTGCCTCTTCTTCGGTCCCGCCGCCGGCCTGCGGGGGTGGGGAAGGGGAGCCCCCGGGGCATCCTCCCCTCCCCCCGCCGCAGCAGCACCGCCAGGAGGCCGAGGCGGCGGCGGCGGCAGGGCCTCCCAGCCCTTCCGCCAGCAGCCGCGCCCCACACCGGGCCGGGGGGCGGGATCCCTAAGTGCTTGCTGGGTCTCCCCAGCCCCCCCGCGCCGCACTCCGGGACATCCCCTACCTCGGGCGCGTGACGGTCCGCGGCGGCGGAGAACCGTCCCCCGGGCCCCAGGACCCCCAGCCCACCGTGGACTTCCTCTCCGCCGCACCCCGGGGACCGCCCCAGGCCCAGGGCTCCCGCGGGGCGGGCTCCTCCCCCGGGCTCCCGCGGGACGGAACGGCGCACGGCACCGCACCGCACCGCACCGCACAGGGCAGGTCGCCGGCCACGGCCACCCCGGGGCAGGGAGGACGCGCCACAGGAAACCGGGGAACGCAGGGAGCGCTCGCACCCAGACCCGGTCGCGGCCGCGCCCCCAAGCCCCTCCCCACCGTGCCCTCGCGTGGGGCGGCGGAGGGCCCCCTCGCGCGCACTCTCCGCCTCCGGCCCTCCTTCCCCGCGCCTGGAAGTCCGTCCCAGCGCGCGCCTGCCCGCGGGTCTGCTCGCCGGCCTATGGGACGCTGGTGCGGCGCGTCCGCGTTTCCGCCGGGGGAGACGGGGTCAGTGTCCCCCCGCCCTCCCTCGCGCCCCCCGCCCCGATCCGGACGCGGGGGGTCTGGAGAAGCGCCGGGGCGGCGGGAGGGACCGGACCGGACTGGGCGGGGAGGGGCGCTTAGCTGCTCGGCCTCTTGGGGCGTCCCGGAGCGCCCCCCGGCGTCTGAGGCCACGCAGCCCTGAAGGCGCCCGGTCTCGCCCGATCTGGGAAGCTAAGCAGGGTCGGGCCCGGTCGGGACCTGGATGGGAGACCGCCAGCCAGGGCATCATACCATACCGGGTGCGGCCGGCCGTCGGCGTTTTTGCTTTTCTTTCTCTGCCTCTTTTCTTTCTCTGCCTCTTTTGCTGTCCCGCCGCCCCGGGCTGGAAGGCGGGAGGGGCTCCTCCGCCCGCCTCGGCCGGGGAGGGGGGCGCCCGCCTCCCGCCCCCGGCCGGCCGGGACCCTGCCCCGCGGCCCCCGGAGAGAGGGTCAGATTTCACACGTTGAGGCTCAGTCCCCGGAGGCTGTCGCCCCTCACACACCTGCCGCAGGTCCGGGCCTCCGCGACTTCTGACGCACCGGCTCTGAAGGCAGGACACGTTGAGGACAATTTCTACACTGGTCCGAGCAGACGACCACGTTACCCTACGAAAGGGAAAATTCGACCCTATCCACGTACGCCCAAGAATAGAATCGAAACAGTTGGCCGTTCGTTCACGATCAAAGAGTTTGAGAATCCAGATGAGAAGACATCTCGAAACACTTTTCAAAAGTCTAAGTCTTCAGAAAATATTCCCAAGTTCCGACAAAGAAGTGAAAACATTCTTTGGAAAGTCACGAGCAAGACCAGGGTGTTGATATGACATCCTTCTCTTCCATACTGCAAGAGACGCTCTGAAAATTCACTAAAGCGAGGTAAAACAAACAAACAAACCAACAAACAACAACAACAAAACAAAAACAAAAACAAAAACCAAGAGTATGTTGGAAGGGAAAATCACCTCTCTCCTTTACGTCACCTCCTACGGTTCTCAGAATAGACTGTTGGCCCGTGTGCACGGGAGACCGGCAAGAAACCCTCAGCGAGTTCGGCAAGACAGCTCCATCTGAAGTCCGCATTCCATCGATAGTTTGAATCCTTCTTATTTCCGACCAAATACACAATAAGGAATGCGATTTTTCAAAAAGATTCACATTCGGAAGTCACACAAGGTCTACCTAGCGCCTGGGGGAAAGGGGCGCCGACGTAGATGGAAAACTTAGTAAAAACATAAATGCTGGCCCAAATCGATGGAGAGTTAGACCGTCTTCCTAGATAGATGGACACAGAATCTCCACCAGGATCATTTCCCCCACATGAATACATAATCAAATGTAAACAGGGCTGTGACGAGAAATTGACAGTCCGTTTCACTCTCTTTTACTTTCCACTTGGGAAATGGATACGTTAAAGCATAAGCATTATTATTATTATGTCAAATAGAATGAACTGGACCAAAACTCCACCGCTCACCTACTAAAAATGGGAGTTTATTCCTAAGTCGGGAGCCGCCGTGTCTCTTCTTCTGAAGGCACGGAACCAAGAAAACACTTGCTCCAGACGAAGCCCATCTCCACGGTCATCGTTTTCCTTGCTTTCCCTTGGAAAGTTTTTGCTCTCTAGGAGATGTCTCTCTCATCGAGATTTTTTGTTAATTTCACAGTTCCTACGATATATGCCGAACCCTTCTGGATTCATTCCGGCTCACTTGTGTCCCAGGGGAGACCTTCGGTTTGGAGAATCATCCCTGCCTACACACGAAGCCGGGGTTCATCGGCACTTCTATCGAATGGCACTGCACGAAGAAACGGAAACCTCTCTGTCCCACCTTTGACTAGGTCCACGGAAACGGGGCTCCCGTGAGGGTCACCGTAGGTGTTCCCCGCTCACGTGTGCCCTCTCTTCTCTACGGCACGTGCTACTCGGAGAAGACGCTGGTCCCTAAATTATGCCCGTGTTTATCTGTGTCCCCTTATGCTAAATGGTTTTCCAAAGGGTTTTCTGTAAATCCACCTGCCCCGTCGGCGGCGTGCGTGTAAGATTTCTCCCCCTAGCCGACAGAGCTAGCGATCGCTTTTGTAACTTTCCTCCGTACCGGGAGCTGTAGGCTCTTGCCTCTTCTTCGGTCCCGCCGCCGGCCTGCGGGGGTGGGGAAGGGGAGCCCCCGGGGCATCCTCCCCTCCCCCCGCCGCAGCAGCACCGCCAGGAGGCCGAGGCGGCGGCGGCGGCAGGGCCTCCCAGCCCTTCCGCCAGCAGCCGCGCCCCACACCGGGCCGGGGGGCGGGATCCCTAAGTGCTTGCTGGGTCTCCCCAGCCCCCCCGCGCCGCACTCCGGGACATCCCCTACCTCGGGCGCGTGACGGTCCGCGGCGGCGGAGAACCGTCCCCCGGGCCCCAGGACCCCCAGCCCACCGTGGACTTCCTCTCCGCCGCACCCCGGGGACCGCCCCAGGCCCAGGGCTCCCGCGGGGCGGGCTCCTCCCCCGGGCTCCCGCGGGACGGAACGGCGCACGGCACCGCACCGCACCGCACCGCACAGGGCAGGTCGCCGGCCACGGCCACCCCGGGGCAGGGAGGACGCGCCACAGGAAACCGGGGAACGCAGGGAGCGCTCGCACCCAGACCCGGTCGCGGCCGCGCCCCCAAGCCCCTCCCCACCGTGCCCTCGCGTGGGGCGGCGGAGGGCCCCCTCGCGCGCACTCTCCGCCTCCGGCCCTCCTTCCCCGCGCCTGGAAGTCCGTCCCAGCGCGCGCCTGCCCGCGGGTCTGCTCGCCGGCCTATGGGACGCTGGTGCGGCGCGTCCGCGTTTCCGCCGGGGGAGACGGGGTCAGTGTCCCCCCGCCCTCCCTCGCGCCCCCCGCCCCGATCCGGACGCGGGGGGTCTGGAGAAGCGCCGGGGCGGCGGGAGGGACCGGACCGGACTGGGCGGGGAGGGGCGCTTAGCTGCTCGGCCTCTTGGGGCGTCCCGGAGCGCCCCCCGGCGTCTGAGGCCACGCAGCCCTGAAGGCGCCCGGTCTCGCCCGATCTGGGAAGCTAAGCAGGGTCGGGCCCGGTCGGGACCTGGATGGGAGACCGCCAGCCAGGGCATCATACCATACCGGGTGCGGCCGGCCGTCGGCGTTTTTGCTTTTCTTTCTCTGCCTCTTTTCTTTCTCTGCCTCTTTTGCTGTCCCGCCGCCCCGGGCTGGAAGGCGGGAGGGGCTCCTCCGCCCGCCTCGGCCGGGGAGGGGGGCGCCCGCCTCCCGCCCCCGGCCGGCCGGGACCCTGCCCCGCGGCCCCCGGAGAGAGGGTCAGATTTTACACGTTGAGGCTCTGTCCCCGGAGGCTGTCGCCCCTCACACACCTGCCGCAGGTCCGGGCCTCCGCGACTTCTGACGCACCGGCTCTGAAGGCAGGACACGTTGAGGACAATTTCTACACTGGTCCGAGCAGACGACCACGTTACCCTACGAAAGGGAAAATTCGACCCTATCCACGTACGCCCAAGAATAGAATCGAAACAGTTGGCCGTTCGTTCACGATCAAAGAGTTTGAGAATCCAGATGAGAAGACATCTCGAAACACTTTTCAAAAGTCTAAGTCTTCAGAAAATATTCCCAAGTTCCGACAAAGAAGTGAAAACATTCTTTGGAAAGTCACGAGCAAGACCAGGGTGTTGATATGACATCCTTCTCTTCCATACTGCAAGAGACGCTCTGAAAATTCACTAAAGCGAGGTAAAACAAACAAACAAACCAACAAACAACAACAACAAAACAAAAACAAAAACAAAAACCAAGAGTATGTTGGAAGGGAAAATCACCTCTCTCCTTTACGTCACCTCCTACGGTTCTCAGAATAGACTGTTGGCCCGTGTGCACGGGAGACCGGCAAGAAACCCTCAGCGAGTTCGGCAAGATAGCTCCATCTGAAGTCCGCATTCCATCGATAGTTTGAATCCTTCTTATTTCCTACCAGATACACAATAAGGAATGCGATTTTTCAAAAAGATTCACATTCGGAAGTCACACAAGGTCTACCTAGCGCCTGGGGGAAAGGGGCGCCGACGTAGATGGAAAACTTAGTAAAAACATAAATGCTGGCCCAAATCGATGGAGAGTTAGACCGTCTTCCTAGATAGATGGACACAGAATCTCCACCAGGATCATTTCCCCCACATGAATACATAATCAAATGTAAACAGGGCTGTGACGAGAAATTGACAGTCCGTTTCACTCTCTTTTACTTTCCACTTGGGAAATGGATACGTTAAAGCATAAGCATTATTATTATTATGTCAAATAGAATGAACTGGACCAAAACTCCACCGCTCACCTACTAAAAATGGGAGTTTATTCCTAAGTCGGGAGCCGCCGTGTCTCTTCTTCTGAAGGCACGGAACCAAGAAAACACTTGCTCCAGACGAAGCCCATCTCCACGGTCATCGTTTTCCTTGCTTTCCCTTGGAAAGTTTTTGCTCTCTAGGAGATGTCTCTCTCATCGAGATTTTTTGTTAATTTCACAGTTCCTACGATATATGCCGAACCCTTCTGGATTCATTCCGGCTCACTTGTGTCCCAGGGGAGACCTTCGGTTTGGAGAATCATCCCTGCCTACACACGAAGCCGGGGTTCATCGGCACTTCTATCGAATGGCACTGCACGAAGAAACGGAAACCTCTCTGTCCCACCTTTGACTAGGTCCACGGAAACGGGGCTCCCGTGAGGGTCACCGTAGGTGTTCCCCGCTCACGTGTGCCCTCTCTTCTCTACGGCACGTGCTACTCGGAGAAGACGCTGGTCCCTAAATTATGCCCGTGTTTATCTGTGTCCCCTTATGCTAAATGGTTTTCCAAAGGGTTTTCTGTAAATCCACCTGCCCCGTCGGCGGCGTGCGTGTAAGATTTCTCCCCCTAGCCGACAGAGCTAGCGATCGCTTTTGTAACTTTCCTCCGTACCGGGAGCTGTAGGCTCTTGCCTCTTCTTCGGTCCCGCCGCCGGCCTGCGGGGGTGGGGAAGGGGAGCCCCCGGGGCATCCTCCCCTCCCCCCGCCGCAGCAGCACCGCCAGGAGGCCGAGGCGGCGGCGGCGGCAGGGCCTCCCAGCCCTTCCGCCAGCAGCCGCGCCCCACACCGGGCCGGGGGGCGGGATCCCTAAGTGCTTGCTGGGTCTCCCCAGCCCCCCCGCGCCGCACTCCGGGACATCCCCTACCTCGGGCGCGTGACAGTCCGCGGCGGCGGAGAACCGTCCCCCGGGCCCCAGGACCCCCAGCCCACCGTGGACTTCCTCTCCGCCGCACCCCGGGCACCCCCCAGGCCCAGGGCTCCCGCGGGGCGGGCTCCTCCCCCGGGCTCCCGCGGGACGGAACGGCGCACCGCATCGCACCGCACCGCACCGCACCGCACAGGGCAGGTCGCCGGCCACGGCCACCCCGGGGCAGGGAGGACGCGCCACAGGAAACCGGGGAACGCAGGGAGCGCTCGCACCCAGACCCGGTCGCGGCCGCGCCCCCAAGCCCCTCCCCACCGTGCCCTCGCGTGGGGCGGCGGAGGGCCCCCTCGCGCGCACTCTCCGCCTCCGGCCCTCCTTCCCCGCGCCTGGAAGTCCGTCCCAGCGCGCGCCTGCCCGCGGGTCTGCTCGCCGGCCTGTGGGACGCTGGTGCGGCGCGTCCGCGTTTCCGCCGGGGGAGACGGGGTCAGTGTCCCCCCGCCCTCCCTCGCGCCCCCCGCCCCGATCCGGACGCGGGGGGTCTGGAGAAGCGCCGGGGCGGCGGGAGGGACCGGACCGGACTGGGCGGGGAGGGGCGCTTAGCTGCTCGGCCTCTTGGGGCGTCCCGGAGCGCCCCCCGGCGTCTGAGGCCACGCAGCCCTGAAGGCGCCCGGTCTCGCCCGATCTGGGAAGCTAAGCAGGGTCGGGCCCGGTCGGGACCTGGATGGGAGACCGCCAGCCAGGGCATCATACCATACCGGGTGCGGCCGGCCGGCCGTCGGCGTTTTTGCTTTTCTTTCTCTGCCTCTTTTGCTGTCCCGCCGCCCCGGGCTGGAAGGCGGGAGGGGCTCCTCCGCCCGCCTCGGCCGGGGAGGGGGGCGCCCGCCTCCCGCCCCCGGCCGGCCGGGACCCTGCCCCGCGGCCCCCGGAGAGAGGGTCAGATTTCACACGTTGAGGCTCAGTCCCCGGAGGCTGTCGCCCCTCACACACCTGCCGCAGGTCCGGGCCTCCGCGACTTCTGACGCACCGGCTCTGAAGGCAGGACACGTTGAGGACAATTTCTACACTGGTCCGAGCAGACGACCACGTTACCCTACGAAAGGGAAAATTCGACCCTATCCACGTACGCCCAAGAATAGAATCGAAACAGTTGGCCGTTCGTTCACGATCAAAGAGTTTGAGAATCCAGATGAGAAGACATCTCGAAACACTTTTCAAAAGTCTAAGTCTTCAGAAAATATTCCCAAGTTCCGACAAAGAAGTGAAAACATTCTTTGGAAAGTCACGAGCAAGACCAGGGTGTTGATATGACATCCTTCTCTTCCATACTGCAAGAGACGCTCTGAAAATTCACTAAAGCGAGGTAAAACAAACAAACAAACCAACAAACAACAACAACAAAACAAAAACAAAAACAAAAACCAAGAGTATGTTGGAAGGGAAAATCACCTCTCTCCTTTACGTCACCTCCTACGGTTCTCAGAATAGACTGTTGGCCCGTGTGCACGGGAGACCGGCAAGAAACCCTCAGCGAGTTCGGCAAGACAGCTCCATCTGAAGTCCGCATTCCATCGATAGTTTGAATCCTTCTTATTTCCTACCAGATACACAATAAGGAATGCGATTTTTCAAAAAGATTCACATTCGGAAGTCACACAAGGTCTACCTAGCGCCTGGGGGAAAGGGGCGCCGACGTAGATGGAAAACTTAGTAAAAACATAAATGCTGGCCCAAATCGATGGAGAGTTAGACCGTCTTCCTAGATAGATGGACACAGAATCTCCACCAGGATCATTTCCCCCACATGAATACCTAATCAAATGTAAACAGGGCTGTGACGAGAAATTGACAGTCCGTTTCACTCTCTTTTACTTTCCACTTGGGAAATGGATACGTTAAAGCATAAGCATTATTATTATTATGTCAAATAGAATGAACTGGACCAAAACTCCACCGCTCACCTACTAAAAATGGGAGTTTATTCCTAAGTCGGGAGCCGCCGTGTCTCTTCTTCTGAAGGCACGGAACCAAGAAAACACTTGCTCCAGACGAAGCCCATCTCCACGGTCATCGTTTTCCTTGCTTTCCCTTGGAAAGTTTTTGCTCTCTAGGAGATGTCTCTCTCATCGAGATTTTTTGTTAATTTCACAGTTCCTACGATATATGCCGAACCCTTCTGGATTCATTCCGGCTCACTTGTGTCCCAGGGGAGACCTTCGGTTTGGAGAATCATCCCTGCCTACACACGAAGCCGGGGTTCATCGGCACTTCTATCGAATGGCACTGCACGAAGAAACGGAAACCTCTCTGTCCCACCTTTGACTAGGTCCACGGAAACGGGGCTCCCGTGAGGGTCACCGTAGGTGTTCCCCGCTCACGTGTGCCCTCTCTTCTCTACGGCACGTGCTACTCGGAGAAGACGCTGGTCCCTAAATTATGCCCGTGTTTATCTGTGTCCCCTTATGCTAAATGGTTTTCCAAAGGGTTTTCTGTAAATCCACCTGCCCCGTCGGCGGCGTGCGTGTAAGATTTCTCCCCCTAGCCGACAGAGCTAGCGATCGCTTTTGTAACTTTCCTCCGTACCGGGAGCTGTAGGCTCTTGCCTCTTCTTCGGTCCCGCCGCCGGCCTGCGGGGGTGGGGAAGGGGAGCCCCCGGGGCATCCTCCCCTCCCCCCGCCGCAGCAGCACCGCCAGGAGGCCGAGGCGGCGGCGGCGGCAGGGCCTCCCAGCCCTTCCGCCAGCAGCCGCGCCCCACACCGGGCCGGGGGGCGGGATCCCTAAGTGCTTGCTGGGTCTCCCCAGCCCCCCCGCGCCGCACTCCGGGACATCCCCTACCTCGGGCGCGTGACAGTCCGCGGCGGCGGAGAACCGTCCCCCGGGCCCCAGGACCCCCAGCCCACCGTGGACTTCCTCTCCGCCGCACCCCGGGCACCCCCCAGGCCCAGGGCTCCCGCGGGGCGGGCTCCTCCCCCGGGCTCCCGCGGGACGGAACGGCGCACCGCATCGCACCGCACCGCACCGCACCGCACAGGGCAGGTCGCCGGCCACGGCCACCCCGGGGCAGGGAGGACGCGCCACAGGAAACCGGGGAACGCAGGGAGCGCTCGCACCCAGACCCGGTCGCGGCCGCGCCCCCAAGCCCCTCCCCACCGTGCCCTCGCGTGGGGCGGCGGAGGGCCCCCTCGCGCGCACTCTCCGCCTCCGGCCCTCCTTCCCCGCGCCTGGAAGTCCGTCCCAGCGCGCGCCTGCCCGCGGGTCTGCTCGCCGGCCTGTGGGACGCTGGTGCGGCGCGTCCGCGTTTCCGCCGGGGGAGACGGGGTCAGTGTCCCCCCGCCCTCCCTCGCGCCCCCCGCCCCGATCCGGACGCGGGGGGTCTGGAGAAGCGCCGGGGCGGCGGGAGGGACCGGACCGGACTGGGCGGGGAGGGGCGCTTAGCTGCTCGGCCTCTTGGGGCGTCCCGGAGCGCCCCCCGGCGTCTGAGGCCACGCAGCCCTGAAGGCGCCCGGTCTCGCCCGATCTGGGAAGCTAAGCAGGGTCGGGCCCGGTCGGGACCTGGATGGGAGACCGCCAGCCAGGGCATCATACCATACCGGGTGCGGCCGGCCGGCCGTCGGCGTTTTTGCTTTTCTTTCTCTGCCTCTTTTGCTGTCCCGCCGCCCCGGGCTGGAAGGCGGGAGGGGCTCCTCCGCCCGCCTCGGCCGGGGAGGGGGGCGCCCGCCTCCCGCCCCCGGCCGGCCGGGACCCTGCCCCGCGGCCCCCGGAGAGAGGGTCAGATTTCACACGTTGAGGCTCAGTCCCCGGAGGCTGTCGCCCCTCACACACCTGCCGCAGGTCCGGGCCTCCGCGACTTCTGACGCACCGGCTCTGAAGGCAGGACACGTTGAGGACAATTTCTACACTGGTCCGAGCAGACGACCACGTTACCCTACGAAAGGGAAAATTCGACCCTATCCACGTACGCCCAAGAATAGAATCGAAACAGTTGGCCGTTCGTTCACGATCAAAGAGTTTGAGAATCCAGATGAGAAGACATCTCGAAACACTTTTCAAAAGTCTAAGTCTTCAGAAAATATTCCCAAGTTCCGACAAAGAAGTGAAAACATTCTTTGGAAAGTCACGAGCAAGACCAGGGTGTTGATATGACATCCTTCTCTTCCATACTGCAAGAGACGCTCTGAAAATTCACTAAAGCGAGGTAAAACAAACAAACAAACCAACAAACAACAACAACAAAACAAAAACAAAAACAAAAACCAAGAGTATGTTGGAAGGGAAAATCACCTCTCTCCTTTACGTCACCTCCTACGGTTCTCAGAATAGACTGTTGGCCCGTGTGCACGGGAGACCGGCAAGAAACCCTCAGCGAGTTCGGCAAGATAGCTCCATCTGAAGTCCGCATTCCATCGATAGTTTGAATCCTTCTTATTTCCTACCAGATACACAATAAGGAATGCGATTTTTCAAAAAGATTCACATTCGGAAGTCACACAAGGTCTACCTAGCGCCTGGGGGAAAGGGGCGCCGACGTAGATGGAAAACTTAGTAAAAACATAAATGCTGGCCCAAATCGATGGAGAGTTAGACCGTCTTCCTAGATAGATGGACACAGAATCTCCACCAGGATCATTTCCCCCACATGAATACATAATCAAATGTAAACAGGGCTGTGACGAGAAATTGACAGTCCGTTTCACTCTCTTTTACTTTCCACTTGGGAAATGGATACGTTAAAGCATAAGCATTATTATTATTATGTCAAATAGAATGAACTGGACCAAAACTCCACCGCTCACCTACTAAAAATGGGAGTTTATTCCTAAGTCGGGAGCCGCCGTGTCTCTTCTTCTGAAGGCACGGAACCAAGAAAACACTTGCTCCAGACGAAGCCCATCTCCACGGTCATCGTTTTCCTTGCTTTCCCTTGGAAAGTTTTTGCTCTCTAGGAGATGTCTCTCTCATCGAGATTTTTTGTTAATTTCACAGTTCCTACGATATATGCCGAACCCTTCTGGATTCATTCCGGCTCACTTGTGTCCCAGGGGAGACCTTCGGTTTGGAGAATCATCCCTGCCTACACACGAAGCCGGGGTTCATCGGCACTTCTATCGAATGGCACTGCACGAAGAAACGGAAACCTCTCTGTCCCACCTTTGACTAGGTCCACGGAAACGGGGCTCCCGTGAGGGTCACCGTAGGTGTTCCCCGCTCACGTGTGCCCTCTCTTCTCTACGGCACGTGCTACTCGGAGAAGACGCTGGTCCCTAAATTATGCCCGTGTTTATCTGTGTCCCCTTATGCTAAATGGTTTTCCAAAGGGTTTTCTGTAAATCCACCTGCCCCGTCGGCGGCGTGCGTGTAAGATTTCTCCCCCTAGCCGACAGAGCTAGCGATCGCTTTTGTAACTTTCCTCCGTACCGGGAGCTGTAGGCTCTTGCCTCTTCTTCGGTCCCGCCGCCGGCCTGCGGGGGTGGGGAAGGGGAGCCCCCGGGGCATCCTCCCCTCCCCCCGCCGCAGCAGCACCGCCAGGAGGCCGAGGCGGCGGCGGCGGCAGGGCCTCCCAGCCCTTCCGCCAGCAGCCGCGCCCCACACCGGGCCGGGGGGCGGGATCCCTAAGTGCTTGCTGGGTCTCCCCAGCCCCCCCGCGCCGCACTCCGGGACATCCCCTACCTCGGGCGCGTGACGGTCCGCGGCGGCGGAGAACCGTCCCCCGGGCCCCAGGACCCCCAGCCCACCGTGGACTTCCTCTCCGCCGCACCCCGGGGACCGCCCCAGGCCCAGGGCTCCCGCGGGGCGGGCTCCTCCCCCGGGCTCCCGCGGGACGGAACGGCGCACGGCACCGCACCGCACCGCACCGCACAGGGCAGGTCGCCGGCCACGGCCACCCCGGGGCAGGGAGGACGCGCCACAGGAAACCGGGGAACGCAGGGAGCGCTCGCACCCAGACCCGGTCGCGGCCGCGCCCCCAAGCCCCTCCCCACCGTGCCCTCGCGTGGGGCGGCGGAGGGCCCCCTCGCGCGCACTCTCCGCCTCCGGCCCTCCTTCCCCGCGCCTGGAAGTCCGTCCCAGCGCGCGCCTGCCCGCGGGTCTGCTCGCCGGCCTATGGGACGCTGGTGCGGCGCGTCCGCGTTTCCGCCGGGGGAGACGGGGTCAGTGTCCCCCCGCCCTCCCTCGCGCCCCCCGCCCCGATCCGGACGCGGGGGGTCTGGAGAAGCGCCGGGGCGGCGGGAGGGACCGGACCGGACTGGGCGGGGAGGGGCGCTTAGCTGCTCGGCCTCTTGGGGCGTCCCGGAGCGCCCCCCGGCGTCTGAGGCCACGCAGCCCTGAAGGCGCCCGGTCTCGCCCGATCTGGGAAGCTAAGCAGGGTCGGGCCCGGTCGGGACCTGGATGGGAGACCGCCAGCCAGGGCATCATACCATACCGGGTGCGGCCGGCCGTCGGCGTTTTTGCTTTTCTTTCTCTGCCTCTTTTCTTTCTCTGCCTCTTTTGCTGTCCCGCCGCCCCGGGCTGGAAGGCGGGAGGGGCTCCTCCGCCCGCCTCGGCCGGGGAGGGGGGCGCCCGCCTCCCGCCCCCGGCCGGCCGGGACCCTGCCCCGCGGCCCCCGGAGAGAGGGTCAGATTTCACACGTTGAGGCTCAGTCCCCGGAGGCTGTCGCCCCTCACACACCTGCCGCAGGTCCGGGCCTCCGCGACTTCTGACGCACCGGCTCTGAAGGCAGGACACGTTGAGGACAATTTCTACACTGGTCCGAGCAGACGACCACGTTACCCTACGAAAGGGAAAATTCGACCCTATCCACGTACGCCCAAGAATAGAATCGAAACAGTTGGCCGTTCGTTCACGATCAAAGAGTTTGAGAATCCAGATGAGAAGACATCTCGAAACACTTTTCAAAAGTCTAAGTCTTCAGAAAATATTCCCAAGTTCCGACAAAGAAGTGAAAACATTCTTTGGAAAGTCACGAGCAAGACCAGGGTGTTGATATGACATCCTTCTCTTCCATACTGCAAGAGACGCTCTGAAAATTCACTAAAGCGAGGTAAAACAAACAAACAAACCAACAAACAACAACAACAAAACAAAAACAAAAACAAAAACCAAGAGTATGTTGGAAGGGAAAATCACCTCTCTCCTTTACGTCACCTCCTACGGTTCTCAGAATAGACTGTTGGCCCGTGTGCACGGGAGACCGGCAAGAAACCCTCAGCGAGTTCGGCAAGACAGCTCCATCTGAAGTCCGCATTCCATCGATAGTTTGAATCCTTCTTATTTCCGACCAAATACACAATAAGGAATGCGATTTTTCAAAAAGATTCACATTCGGAAGTCACACAAGGTCTACCTAGCGCCTGGGGGAAAGGGGCGCCGACGTAGATGGAAAACTTAGTAAAAACATAAATGCTGGCCCAAATCGATGGAGAGTTAGACCGTCTTCCTAGATAGATGGACACAGAATCTCCACCAGGATCATTTCCCCCACATGAATACATAATCAAATGTAAACAGGGCTGTGACGAGAAATTGACAGTCCGTTTCACTCTCTTTTACTTTCCACTTGGGAAATGGATACGTTAAAGCATAAGCATTATTATTATTATGTCAAATAGAATGAACTGGACCAAAACTCCACCGCTCACCTACTAAAAATGGGAGTTTATTCCTAAGTCGGGAGCCGCCGTGTCTCTTCTTCTGAAGGCACGGAACCAAGAAAACACTTGCTCCAGACGAAGCCCATCTCCACGGTCATCGTTTTCCTTGCTTTCCCTTGGAAAGTTTTTGCTCTCTAGGAGATGTCTCTCTCATCGAGATTTTTTGTTAATTTCACAGTTCCTACGATATATGCCGAACCCTTCTGGATTCATTCCGGCTCACTTGTGTCCCAGGGGAGACCTTCGGTTTGGAGAATCATCCCTGCCTACACACGAAGCCGGGGTTCATCGGCACTTCTATCGAATGGCACTGCACGAAGAAACGGAAACCTCTCTGTCCCACCTTTGACTAGGTCCACGGAAACGGGGCTCCCGTGAGGGTCACCGTAGGTGTTCCCCGCTCACGTGTGCCCTCTCTTCTCTACGGCACGTGCTACTCGGAGAAGACGCTGGTCCCTAAATTATGCCCGTGTTTATCTGTGTCCCCTTATGCTAAATGGTTTTCCAAAGGGTTTTCTGTAAATCCACCTGCCCCGTCGGCGGCGTGCGTGTAAGATTTCTCCCCCTAGCCGACAGAGCTAGCGATCGCTTTTGTAACTTTCCTCCGTACCGGGAGCTGTAGGCTCTTGCCTCTTCTTCGGTCCCGCCGCCGGCCTGCGGGGGTGGGGAAGGGGAGCCCCCGGGGCATCCTCCCCTCCCCCCGCCGCAGCAGCACCGCCAGGAGGCCGAGGCGGCGGCGGCGGCAGGGCCTCCCAGCCCTTCCGCCAGCAGCCGCGCCCCACACCGGGCCGGGGGGCGGGATCCCTAAGTGCTTGCTGGGTCTCCCCAGCCCCCCCGCGCCGCACTCCGGGACATCCCCTACCTCGGGCGCGTGACGGTCCGCGGCGGCGGAGAACCGTCCCCCGGGCCCCAGGACCCCCAGCCCACCGTGGACTTCCTCTCCGCCGCACCCCGGGGACCGCCCCAGGCCCAGGGCTCCCGCGGGGCGGGCTCCTCCCCCGGGCTCCCGCGGGACGGAACGGCGCACGGCACCGCACCGCACCGCACCGCACAGGGCAGGTCGCCGGCCACGGCCACCCCGGGGCAGGGAGGACGCGCCACAGGAAACCGGGGAACGCAGGGAGCGCTCGCACCCAGACCCGGTCGCGGCCGCGCCCCCAAGCCCCTCCCCACCGTGCCCTCGCGTGGGGCGGCGGAGGGCCCCCTCGCGCGCACTCTCCGCCTCCGGCCCTCCTTCCCCGCGCCTGGAAGTCCGTCCCAGCGCGCGCCTGCCCGCGGGTCTGCTCGCCGGCCTATGGGACGCTGGTGCGGCGCGTCCGCGTTTCCGCCGGGGGAGACGGGGTCAGTGTCCCCCCGCCCTCCCTCGCGCCCCCCGCCCCGATCCGGACGCGGGGGGTCTGGAGAAGCGCCGGGGCGGCGGGAGGGACCGGACCGGACTGGGCGGGGAGGGGCGCTTAGCTGCTCGGCCTCTTGGGGCGTCCCGGAGCGCCCCCCGGCGTCTGAGGCCACGCAGCCCTGAAGGCGCCCGGTCTCGCCCGATCTGGGAAGCTAAGCAGGGTCGGGCCCGGTCGGGACCTGGATGGGAGACCGCCAGCCAGGGCATCATACCATACCGGGTGCGGCCGGCCGTCGGCGTTTTTGCTTTTCTTTCTCTGCCTCTTTTCTTTCTCTGCCTCTTTTGCTGTCCCGCCGCCCCGGGCTGGAAGGCGGGAGGGGCTCCTCCGCCCGCCTCGGCCGGGGAGGGGGGCGCCCGCCTCCCGCCCCCGGCCGGCCGGGACCCTGCCCCGCGGCCCCCGGAGAGAGGGTCAGATTTCACACGTTGAGGCTCAGTCCCCGGAGGCTGTCGCCCCTCACACACCTGCCGCAGGTCCGGGCCTCCGCGACTTCTGACGCACCGGCTCTGAAGGCAGGACACGTTGAGGACAATTTCTACACTGGTCCGAGCAGACGACCACGTTACCCTACGAAAGGGAAAATTCGACCCTATCCACGTACGCCCAAGAATAGAATCGAAACAGTTGGCCGTTCGTTCACGATCAAAGAGTTTGAGAATCCAGATGAGAAGACATCTCGAAACACTTTTCAAAAGTCTAAGTCTTCAGAAAATATTCCCAAGTTCCGACAAAGAAGTGAAAACATTCTTTGGAAAGTCACGAGCAAGACCAGGGTGTTGATATGACATCCTTCTCTTCCATACTGCAAGAGACGCTCTGAAAATTCACTAAAGCGAGGTAAAACAAACAAACAAACCAACAAACAACAACAACAAAACAAAAACAAAAACAAAAACCAAGAGTATGTTGGAAGGGAAAATCACCTCTCTCCTTTACGTCACCTCCTACGGTTCTCAGAATAGACTGTTGGCCCGTGTGCACGGGAGACCGGCAAGAAACCCTCAGCGAGTTCGGCAAGACAGCTCCATCTGAAGTCCGCATTCCATCGATAGTTTGAATCCTTCTTATTTCCGACCAAATACACAATAAGGAATGCGATTTTTCAAAAAGATTCACATTCGGAAGTCACACAAGGTCTACCTAGCGCCTGGGGGAAAGGGGCGCCGACGTAGATGGAAAACTTAGTAAAAACATAAATGCTGGCCCAAATCGATGGAGAGTTAGACCGTCTTCCTAGATAGATGGACACAGAATCTCCACCAGGATCATTTCCCCCACATGAATACATAATCAAATGTAAACAGGGCTGTGACGAGAAATTGACAGTCCGTTTCACTCTCTTTTACTTTCCACTTGGGAAATGGATACGTTAAAGCATAAGCATTATTATTATTATGTCAAATAGAATGAACTGGACCAAAACTCCACCGCTCACCTACTAAAAATGGGAGTTTATTCCTAAGTCGGGAGCCGCCGTGTCTCTTCTTCTGAAGGCACGGAACCAAGAAAACACTTGGTCCAGACGAAGCCCATCTCCACGGTCATCGTGTTCCTTGCTTGCCCTTGGAAAGTTTTTGCTCTCTAGGAGATGTCTCTCTCATCGAGATTTTTTGTTAATTTCACAGTTCCTGCGATATATGCCGAACCCTTCTGGATTCATTCCGGCTCACTTGTGTCCCAGGGGAGACCTTCGGTTTGGAGAATCATCCCTGCTTACACACGAAGCCGGGGTTCATCGGCACTTCTATCGAATGGCACTGCACGAAGAAACGGAAACCTCTCTGTCCCACCTTTGACTAGGTCCGCGGAAACGGGGCTCCCGTGAGGGTCACCGTAGGTGTTCCCCGCTCACGTGTGCCCTCTCTTCTCTACGGCACGTGCTACTCGGAGAAGACGCTGGTCCCTAAATTATGCCCGTGTTTATCTGTGTCCCCTTATGCTAAATGGTTTTCCAAAGGGTTTTCTGTAAATCCACCTGCCCCGTCGGCGGCGTGCGTGTAAGATTTCTCCCCCTAGCCGACAGAGCTAGCGATCGCTTTTGTAACTTTCCTCCGTACCGGGAGCTGTAGGCTCTTGCCTCTTCTTCGGTCCCGCCGCCGGCCTGCGGGGGTGGGGAAGGGGAGCCCCCGGGGCATCCTCCCCTCCCCCCGCCGCAGCAGCACCGCCAGGAGGCCGAGGCGGCGGCGGCGGCAGGGCCTCCCAGCCCTTCCGCCAGCAGCCGCGCCCCACACCGGGCCGGGGGGCGGGATCCCTAAGTGCTTGCTGGGTCTCCCCAGCCCCCCCGCGCCGCACTCCGGGACATCCCCTACCTCGGGCGCGTGACGGTCCGCGGCGGCGGAGAACCGTCCCCCGGGCCCCAGGACCCCCAGCCCACCGTGGACTTCCTCTCCGCCGCACCCCGGGCACCCCCCAGGCCCAGGGCTCCCGCGGGGCGGGCTCCTCCCCCGGGCTCCCGGGGGACGGAACGGCGCACCGCATCGCACCGCACCGCACCGCACCGCACAGGGCAGGTCGCCGGCCACGGCCACCCCGGGGCAGGGAGGACGCGCCACAGGAAACCGGGGAACGCAGGGAGCGCTCGCACCCAGACCCGGTCGCGGCCGCGCCCCCAAGCCCCTCCCCACCGTGCCCTCGCGTGGGGCGGCGGAGGGCCCCCTCGCGCGCCCTCTCCGCCTCCGGCCCTCCTTCCCCGCGCCTGGAAGTCCGTCCCAGCGCGCGCCTGCCCGCGGGTCTGCTCGCCGGCCTGTGGGACGCTGGTGCGGCGCGTCCGCGTTTCCGCCGGGGGAGACGGGGTCAGTGTCCCCCCGCCCTCCCTCGCGCCCCCCGCCCCAATCCGGACGCGGGGGGTCTAGAGAAGGGCCGGGGCGGCGGGAGGGACCGGACCGGACTGGGCGGGGAGGGGCGCTTAGCTGCTCGGCCTCTTGGGGCGTCCCGGAGCGCCCCCCGGCGTCTGAGGCCACGCAGCCCTGAAGGCGCCCGGTCTCGCCCGATCTGGGAAGCTAAGCAGGGTCGGGCCCGGTCGGGACCTGGATGGGAGACCGCCAGCCAGGGCATCATACCATACCGGGTGCGGCCGGCCGTCGGCGTTTTTGCTTTTCTTTCTCTGCCTCTTTTGCTGTCCCGCCGCCCCGGGCTGGAAGGCGGGAGGGGCTCCTCCGCCCGCCTCGGCCGGGGAGGGGGGCGCCCGCCTCCCGCCCCCGGCCGGCCGGGACCCTGCCCCGCGGCCCCCGGAGAGAGGGTCAGATTTTACACGTTGAGGCTCTGTCCCCGGAGGCTGTCGCCCCTCACACACCTGCCGCAGGTCCGGGCCTCCGCGACTTCTGACGCACCGGCTCTGAAGGCAGGACACGTTGAGGACAATTTCTACACTGGTCCGAGCAGACGACCACGTTACCCTACGAAAGGGAAAATTCGACCCTATCCACGTACGCCCAAGAATAGAATCGAAACAGTTGGCCGTTCGTTCACGATCAAAGAGTTTGAGAATCCAGATGAGAAGACATCTCGAAACACTTTTCAAAAGTCTAAGTCTTCAGAAAATATTCCCAAGTTCCGACAAAGAAGTGAAAACATTCTTTGGAAAGTCACGAGCAAGACCAGGGTGTTGATATGACATCCTTCTCTTCCATACTGCAAGAGACGCTCTGAAAATTCACTAAAGCGAGGTAAAACAAACAAACAAACCAACAAACAACAACAACAAAACAAAAACAAAAACAAAAACCAAGAGTATGTTGGAAGGGAAAATCACCTCTCTCCTTTACGTCACCTCCTACGGTTCTCAGAATAGACTGTTGGCCCGTGTGCACGGGAGACCGGCAAGAAACCCTCAGCGAGTTCGGCAAGATAGCTCCATCTGAAGTCCGCATTCCATCGATAGTTTGAATCCTTCTTATTTCCTACCAGATACACAATAAGGAATGCGATTTTTCAAAAAGATTCACATTCGGAAGTCACACAAGGTCTACCTAGCGCCTGGGGGAAAGGGGCGCCGACGTAGATGGAAAACTTAGTAAAAACATAAATGCTGGCCCAAATCGATGGAGAGTTAGACCGTCTTCCTAGATAGATGGACACAGAATCTCCACCAGGATCATTTCCCCCACATGAATACATAATCAAATGTAAACAGGGCTGTGACGAGAAATTGACAGTCCGTTTCACTCTCTTTTACTTTCCACTTGGGAAATGGATACGTTAAAGCATAAGCATTATTATTATTATGTCAAATAGAATGAACTGGACCAAAACTCCACCGCTCACCTACTAAAAATGGGAGTTTATTCCTAAGTCGGGAGCCGCCGTGTCTCTTCTTCTGAAGGCACGGAACCAAGAAAACACTTGCTCCAGACGAAGCCCATCTCCACGGTCATCGTTTTCCTTGCTTTCCCTTGGAAAGTTTTTGCTCTCTAGGAGATGTCTCTCTCATCGAGATTTTTTGTTAATTTCACAGTTCCTACGATATATGCCGAACCCTTCTGGATTCATTCCGGCTCACTTGTGTCCCAGGGGAGACCTTCGGTTTGGAGAATCATCCCTGCCTACACACGAAGCCGGGGTTCATCGGCACTTCTATCGAATGGCACTGCACGAAGAAACGGAAACCTCTCTGTCCCACCTTTGACTAGGTCCACGGAAACGGGGCTCCCGTGAGGGTCACCGTAGGTGTTCCCCGCTCACGTGTGCCCTCTCTTCTCTACGGCACGTGCTACTCGGAGAAGACGCTGGTCCCTAAATTATGCCCGTGTTTATCTGTGTCCCCTTATGCTAAATGGTTTTCCAAAGGGTTTTCTGTAAATCCACCTGCCCCGTCGGCGGCGTGCGTGTAAGATTTCTCCCCCTAGCCGACAGAGCTAGCGATCGCTTTTGTAACTTTCCTCCGTACCGGGAGCTGTAGGCTCTTGCCTCTTCTTCGGTCCCGCCGCCGGCCTGCGGGGGTGGGGAAGGGGAGCCCCCGGGGCATCCTCCCCTCCCCCCGCCGCAGCAGCACCGCCAGGAGGCCGAGGCGGCGGCGGCGGCAGGGCCTCCCAGCCCTTCCGCCAGCAGCCGCGCCCCACACCGGGCCGGGGGGCGGGATCCCTAAGTGCTTGCTGGGTCTCCCCAGCCCCCCCGCGCCGCACTCCGGGACATCCCCTACCTCGGGCGCGTGACAGTCCGCGGCGGCGGAGAACCGTCCCCCGGGCCCCAGGACCCCCAGCCCACCGTGGACTTCCTCTCCGCCGCACCCCGGGCACCCCCCAGGCCCAGGGCTCCCGCGGGGCGGGCTCCTCCCCCGGGCTCCCGCGGGACGGAACGGCGCACCGCATCGCACCGCACCGCACCGCACCGCACAGGGCAGGTCGCCGGCCACGGCCACCCCGGGGCAGGGAGGACGCGCCACAGGAAACCGGGGAACGCAGGGAGCGCTCGCACCCAGACCCGGTCGCGGCCGCGCCCCCAAGCCCCTCCCCACCGTGCCCTCGCGTGGGGCGGCGGAGGGCCCCCTCGCGCGCACTCTCCGCCTCCGGCCCTCCTTCCCCGCGCCTGGAAGTCCGTCCCAGCGCGCGCCTGCCCGCGGGTCTGCTCGCCGGCCTGTGGGACGCTGGTGCGGCGCGTCCGCGTTTCCGCCGGGGGAGACGGGGTCAGTGTCCCCCCGCCCTCCCTCGCGCCCCCCGCCCCGATCCGGACGCGGGGGGTCTGGAGAAGCGCCGGGGCGGCGGGAGGGACCGGACCGGACTGGGCGGGGAGGGGCGCTTAGCTGCTCGGCCTCTTGGGGCGTCCCGGAGCGCCCCCCGGCGTCTGAGGCCACGCAGCCCTGAAGGCGCCCGGTCTCGCCCGATCTGGGAAGCTAAGCAGGGTCGGGCCCGGTCGGGACCTGGATGGGAGACCGCCAGCCAGGGCATCATACCATACCGGGTGCGGCCGGCCGGCCGTCGGCGTTTTTGCTTTTCTTTCTCTGCCTCTTTTGCTGTCCCGCCGCCCCGGGCTGGAAGGCGGGAGGGGCTCCTCCGCCCGCCTCGGCCGGGGAGGGGGGCGCCCGCCTCCCGCCCCCGGCCGGCCGGGACCCTGCCCCGCGGCCCCCGGAGAGAGGGTCAGATTTCACACGTTGAGGCTCAGTCCCCGGAGGCTGTCGCCCCTCACACACCTGCCGCAGGTCCGGGCCTCCGCGACTTCTGACGCACCGGCTCTGAAGGCAGGACACGTTGAGGACAATTTCTACACTGGTCCGAGCAGACGACCACGTTACCCTACGAAAGGGAAAATTCGACCCTATCCACGTACGCCCAAGAATAGAATCGAAACAGTTGGCCGTTCGTTCACGATCAAAGAGTTTGAGAATCCAGATGAGAAGACATCTCGAAACACTTTTCAAAAGTCTAAGTCTTCAGAAAATATTCCCAAGTTCCGACAAAGAAGTGAAAACATTCTTTGGAAAGTCACGAGCAAGACCAGGGTGTTGATATGACATCCTTCTCTTCCATACTGCAAGAGACGCTCTGAAAATTCACTAAAGCGAGGTAAAACAAACAAACAAACCAACAAACAACAACAACAAAACAAAAACAAAAACAAAAACCAAGAGTATGTTGGAAGGGAAAATCACCTCTCTCCTTTACGTCACCTCCTACGGTTCTCAGAATAGACTGTTGGCCCGTGTGCACGGGAGACCGGCAAGAAACCCTCAGCGAGTTCGGCAAGATAGCTCCATCTGAAGTCCGCATTCCATCGATAGTTTGAATCCTTCTTATTTCCTACCAGATACACAATAAGGAATGCGATTTTTCAAAAAGATTCACATTCGGAAGTCACACAAGGTCTACCTAGCGCCTGGGGGAAAGGGGCGCCGACGTAGATGGAAAACTTAGTAAAAACATAAATGCTGGCCCAAATCGATGGAGAGTTAGACCGTCTTCCTAGATAGATGGACACAGAATCTCCACCAGGATCATTTCCCCCACATGAATACATAATCAAATGTAAACAGGGCTGTGACGAGAAATTGACAGTCCGTTTCACTCTCTTTTACTTTCCACTTGGGAAATGGATACGTTAAAGCATAAGCATTATTATTATTATGTCAAATAGAATGAACTGGACCAAAACTCCACCGCTCACCTACTAAAAATGGGAGTTTATTCCTAAGTCGGGAGCCGCCGTGTCTCTTCTTCTGAAGGCACGGAACCAAGAAAACACTTGCTCCAGACGAAGCCCATCTCCACGGTCATCGTTTTCCTTGCTTTCCCTTGGAAAGTTTTTGCTCTCTAGGAGATGTCTCTCTCATCGAGATTTTTTGTTAATTTCACAGTTCCTACGATATATGCCGAACCCTTCTGGATTCATTCCGGCTCACTTGTGTCCCAGGGGAGACCTTCGGTTTGGAGAATCATCCCTGCCTACACACGAAGCCGGGGTTCATCGGCACTTCTATCGAATGGCACTGCACGAAGAAACGGAAACCTCTCTGTCCCACCTTTGACTAGGTCCACGGAAACGGGGCTCCCGTGAGGGTCACCGTAGGTGTTCCCCGCTCACGTGTGCCCTCTCTTCTCTATGGCACGTGCTACTCGGAGAAGACGCTGGTCCCTAAATTATGCCCGTGTTTATCTGTGTCCCCTTATGCTAAATGGTTTTCCAAAGGGTTTTCTGTAAATCCACCTGCCCCGTCGGCGGCGTGCGTGTAAGATTTCTCCCCCTAGCCGACAGAGCTAGCGATCGCTTTTGTAACTTTCCTCCGTACCGGGAGCTGTAGGCTCTTGCCTCTTCTTCGGTCCCGCCGCCGGCCTGCGGGGGTGGGGAAGGGGAGCCCCCGGGGCATCCTCCCCTCCCCCCGCCGCAGCAGCACCGCCAGGAGGCCGAGGCGGCGGCGGCGGCAGGGCCTCCCAGCCCTTCCGCCAGCAGCCGCGCCCCACACCGGGCCGGGGGGCGGGATCCCTAAGTGCTTGCTGGGTCTCCCCAGCCCCCCCGCGCCGCACTCCGGGACATCCCCTACCTCGGGCGCGTGACAGTCCGCGGCGGCGGAGAACCGTCCCCCGGGCCCCAGGACCCCCAGCCCACCGTGGACTTCCTCTCCGCCGCACCCCGGGCACCCCCCAGGCCCAGGGCTCCCGCGGGGCGGGCTCCTCCCCCGGGCTCCCGCGGGACGGAACGGCGCACCGCATCGCACCGCACCGCACCGCACCGCACAGGGCAGGTCGCCGGCCACGGCCACCCCCGGGGCAGGGAGGACGCGCCACAGGAAACCGGGGAACGCAGGGAGCGCTCGCACCCAGACCCGGTCGCGGCCGCGCCCCCAAGCCCCTCCCCACCGTGCCCTCGCGTGGGGCGGCGGAGGGCCCCCTCGCGCGCACTCTCCGCCTCCGGCCCTCCTTCCCCGCGCCTGGAAGTCCGTCCCAGCGCGCGCCTGCCCGCGGGTCTGCTCGCCGGCCTGTGGGACGCTGGTGCGGCGCGTCCGCGTTTCCGCCGGGGGAGACGGGGTCAGTGTCCCCCCGCCCTCCCTCGCGCCCCCCGCCCCGATCCGGACGCGGGGGGTCTGGAGAAGCGCCGGGGCGGCGGGAGGGACCGGACCGGACTGGGCGGGGAGGGGCGCTTAGCTGCTCGGCCTCTTGGGGCGTCCCGGAGCGCCCCCCGGCGTCTGAGGCCACGCAGCCCTGAAGGCGCCCGGTCTCGCCCGATCTGGGAAGCTAAGCAGGGTCGGGCCCGGTCGGGACCTGGATGGGAGACCGCCAGCCAGGGCATCATACCATACCGGGTGCGGCCGGCCGGCCGTCGGCGTTTTTGCTTTTCTTTCTCTGCCTCTTTTGCTGTCCCGCCGCCCCGGGCTGGAAGGCGGGAGGGGCTCCTCCGCCCGCCTCGGCCGGGGAGGGGGGCGCCCGCCTCCCGCCCCCGGCCGGCCGGGACCCTGCCCCGCGGCCCCCGGAGAGAGGGTCAGATTTCACACGTTGAGGCTCAGTCCCCGGAGGCTGTCGCCCCTCACACACCTGCCGCAGGTCCGGGCCTCCGCGACTTCTGACGCACCGGCTCTGAAGGCAGGACACGTTGAGGACAATTTCTACACTGGTCCGAGCAGACGACCACGTTACCCTACGAAAGGGAAAATTCGACCCTATCCACGTACGCCCAAGAATAGAATCGAAACAGTTGGCCGTTCGTTCACGATCAAAGAGTTTGAGAATCCAGATGAGAAGACATCTCGAAACACTTTTCAAAAGTCTAAGTCTTCAGAAAATATTCCCAAGTTCCGACAAAGAAGTGAAAACATTCTTTGGAAAGTCACGAGCAAGACCAGGGTGTTGATATGACATCCTTCTCTTCCATACTGCAAGAGACGCTCTGAAAATTCACTAAAGCGAGGTAAAACAAACAAACAAACCAACAAACAACAACAACAAAACAAAAACAAAAACAAAAACCAAGAGTATGTTGGAAGGGAAAATCACCTCTCTCCTTTACGTCACCTCCTACGGTTCTCAGAATAGACTGTTGGCCCGTGTGCACGGGAGACCGGCAAGAAACCCTCAGCGAGTTCGGCAAGACAGCTCCATCTGAAGTCCGCATTCCATCGATAGTTTGAATCCTTCTTATTTCCTACCAGATACACAATAAGGAATGCGATTTTTCAAAAAGATTCACATTCGGAAGTCACACAAGGTCTACCTAGCGCCTGGGGGAAAGGGGCGCCGACGTAGATGGAAAACTTAGTAAAAACATAAATGCTGGCCCAAATCGATGGAGAGTTAGACCGTCTTCCTAGATAGATGGACACAGAATCTCCACCAGGATCATTTCCCCCACATGAATACCTAATCAAATGTAAACAGGGCTGTGACGAGAAATTGACAGTCCGTTTCACTCTCTTTTACTTTCCACTTGGGAAATGGATACGTTAAAGCATAAGCATTATTATTATTATGTCAAATAGAATGAACTGGACCAAAACTCCACCGCTCACCTACTAAAAATGGGAGTTTATTCCTAAGTCGGGAGCCGCCGTGTCTCTTCTTCTGAAGGCACGGAACCAAGAAAACACTTGCTCCAGACGAAGCCCATCTCCACGGTCATCGTTTTCCTTGCTTTCCCTTGGAAAGTTTTTGCTCTCTAGGAGATGTCTCTCTCATCGAGATTTTTTGTTAATTTCACAGTTCCTACGATATATGCCGAACCCTTCTGGATTCATTCCGGCTCACTTGTGTCCCAGGGGAGACCTTCGGTTTGGAGAATCATCCCTGCCTACACACGAAGCCGGGGTTCATCGGCACTTCTATCGAATGGCACTGCACGAAGAAACGGAAACCTCTCTGTCCCACCTTTGACTAGGTCCACGGAAACGGGGCTCCCGTGAGGGTCACCGTAGGTGTTCCCCGCTCACGTGTGCCCTCTCTTCTCTACGGCACGTGCTACTCGGAGAAGACGCTGGTCCCTAAATTATGCCCGTGTTTATCTGTGTCCCCTTATGCTAAATGGTTTTCCAAAGGGTTTTCTGTAAATCCACCTGCCCCGTCGGCGGCGTGCGTGTAAGATTTCTCCCCCTAGCCGACAGAGCTAGCGATCGCTTTTGTAACTTTCCTCCGTACCGGGAGCTGTAGGCTCTTGCCTCTTCTTCGGTCCCGCCGCCGGCCTGCGGGGGTGGGGAAGGGGAGCCCCCGGGGCATCCTCCCCTCCCCCCGCCGCAGCAGCACCGCCAGGAGGCCGAGGCGGCGGCGGCGGCAGGGCCTCCCAGCCCTTCCGCCAGCAGCCGCGCCCCACACCGGGCCGGGGGGCGGGATCCCTAAGTGCTTGCTGGGTCTCCCCAGCCCCCCCGCGCCGCACTCCGGGACATCCCCTACCTCGGGCGCGTGACAGTCCGCGGCGGCGGAGAACCGTCCCCCGGGCCCCAGGACCCCCAGCCCACCGTGGACTTCCTCTCCGCCGCACCCCGGGCACCCCCCAGGCCCAGGGCTCCCGCGGGGCGGGCTCCTCCCCCGGGCTCCCGCGGGACGGAACGGCGCACCGCATCGCACCGCACCGCACCGCACCGCACAGGGCAGGTCGCCGGCCACGGCCACCCCGGGGCAGGGAGGACGCGCCACAGGAAACCGGGGAACGCAGGGAGCGCTCGCACCCAGACCCGGTCGCGGCCGCGCCCCCAAGCCCCTCCCCACCGTGCCCTCGCGTGGGGCGGCGGAGGGCCCCCTCGCGCGCACTCTCCGCCTCCGGCCCTCCTTCCCCGCGCCTGGAAGTCCGTCCCAGCGCGCGCCTGCCCGCGGGTCTGCTCGCCGGCCTGTGGGACGCTGGTGCGGCGCGTCCGCGTTTCCGCCGGGGGAGACGGGGTCAGTGTCCCCCCGCCCTCCCTCGCGCCCCCCGCCCCGATCCGGACGCGGGGGGTCTGGAGAAGCGCCGGGGCGGCGGGAGGGACCGGACCGGACTGGGCGGGGAGGGGCGCTTAGCTGCTCGGCCTCTTGGGGCGTCCCGGAGCGCCCCCCGGCGTCTGAGGCCACGCAGCCCTGAAGGCGCCCGGTCTCGCCCGATCTGGGAAGCTAAGCAGGGTCGGGCCCGGTCGGGACCTGGATGGGAGACCGCCAGCCAGGGCATCATACCATACCGGGTGCGGCCGGCCGGCCGTCGGCGTTTTTGCTTTTCTTTCTCTGCCTCTTTTGCTGTCCCGCCGCCCCGGGCTGGAAGGCGGGAGGGGCTCCTCCGCCCGCCTCGGCCGGGGAGGGGGGCGCCCGCCTCCCGCCCCCGGCCGGCCGGGACCCTGCCCCGCGGCCCCCGGAGAGAGGGTCAGATTTCACACGTTGAGGCTCAGTCCCCGGAGGCTGTCGCCCCTCACACACCTGCCGCAGGTCCGGGCCTCCGCGACTTCTGACGCACCGGCTCTGAAGGCAGGACACGTTGAGGACAATTTCTACACTGGTCCGAGCAGACGACCACGTTACCCTACGAAAGGGAAAATTCGACCCTATCCACGTACGCCCAAGAATAGAATCGAAACAGTTGGCCGTTCGTTCACGATCAAAGAGTTTGAGAATCCAGATGAGAAGACATCTCGAAACACTTTTCAAAAGTCTAAGTCTTCAGAAAATATTCCCAAGTTCCGACAAAGAAGTGAAAACATTCTTTGGAAAGTCACGAGCAAGACCAGGGTGTTGATATGACATCCTTCTCTTCCATACTGCAAGAGACGCTCTGAAAATTCACTAAAGCGAGGTAAAACAAACAAACAAACCAACAAACAACAACAACAAAACAAAAACAAAAACAAAAACCAAGAGTATGTTGGAAGGGAAAATCACCTCTCTCCTTTACGTCACCTCCTACGGTTCTCAGAATAGACTGTTGGCCCGTGTGCACGGGAGACCGGCAAGAAACCCTCAGCGAGTTCGGCAAGACAGCTCCATCTGAAGTCCGCATTCCATCGATAGTTTGAATCCTTCTTATTTCCTACCAGATACACAATAAGGAATGCGATTTTTCAAAAAGATTCACATTCGGAAGTCACACAAGGTCTACCTAGCGCCTGGGGGAAAGGGGCGCCGACGTAGATGGAAAACTTAGTAAAAACATAAATGCTGGCCCAAATCGATGGAGAGTTAGACCGTCTTCCTAGATAGATGGACACAGAATCTCCACCAGGATCATTTCCCCCACATGAATACCTAATCAAATGTAAACAGGGCTGTGACGAGAAATTGACAGTCCGTTTCACTCTCTTTTACTTTCCACTTGGGAAATGGATACGTTAAAGCATAAGCATTATTATTATTATGTCAAATAGAATGAACTGGACCAAAACTCCACCGCTCACCTACTAAAAATGGGAGTTTATTCCTAAGTCGGGAGCCGCCGTGTCTCTTCTTCTGAAGGCACGGAACCAAGAAAACACTTGCTCCAGACGAAGCCCATCTCCACGGTCATCGTTTTCCTTGCTTTCCCTTGGAAAGTTTTTGCTCTCTAGGAGATGTCTCTCTCATCGAGATTTTTTGTTAATTTCACAGTTCCTACGATATATGCCGAACCCTTCTGGATTCATTCCGGCTCACTTGTGTCCCAGGGGAGACCTTCGGTTTGGAGAATCATCCCTGCCTACACACGAAGCCGGGGTTCATCGGCACTTCTATCGAATGGCACTGCACGAAGAAACGGAAACCTCTCTGTCCCACCTTTGACTAGGTCCACGGAAACGGGGCTCCCGTGAGGGTCACCGTAGGTGTTCCCCGCTCACGTGTGCCCTCTCTTCTCTACGGCACGTGCTACTCGGAGAAGACGCTGGTCCCTAAATTATGCCCGTGTTTATCTGTGTCCCCTTATGCTAAATGGTTTTCCAAAGGGTTTTCTGTAAATCCACCTGCCCCGTCGGCGGCGTGCGTGTAAGATTTCTCCCCCTAGCCGACAGAGCTAGCGATCGCTTTTGTAACTTTCCTCCGTACCGGGAGCTGTAGGCTCTTGCCTCTTCTTCGGTCCCGCCGCCGGCCTGCGGGGGTGGGGAAGGGGAGCCCCCGGGGCATCCTCCCCTCCCCCCGCCGCAGCAGCACCGCCAGGAGGCCGAGGCGGCGGCGGCGGCAGGGCCTCCCAGCCCTTCCGCCAGCAGCCGCGCCCCACACCGGGCCGGGGGGCGGGATCCCTAAGTGCTTGCTGGGTCTCCCCAGCCCCCCCGCGCCGCACTCCGGGACATCCCCTACCTCGGGCGCGTGACAGTCCGCGGCGGCGGAGAACCGTCCCCCGGGCCCCAGGACCCCCAGCCCACCGTGGACTTCCTCTCCGCCGCACCCCGGGCACCCCCCAGGCCCAGGGCTCCCGCGGGGCGGGCTCCTCCCCCGGGCTCCCGCGGGACGGAACGGCGCACCGCATCGCACCGCACCGCACCGCACCGCACAGGGCAGGTCGCCGGCCACGGCCACCCCGGGGCAGGGAGGACGCGCCACAGGAAACCGGGGAACGCAGGGAGCGCTCGCACCCAGACCCGGTCGCGGCCGCGCCCCCAAGCCCCTCCCCACCGTGCCCTCGCGTGGGGCGGCGGAGGGCCCCCTCGCGCGCACTCTCCGCCTCCGGCCCTCCTTCCCCGCGCCTGGAAGTCCGTCCCAGCGCGCGCCTGCCCGCGGGTCTGCTCGCCGGCCTGTGGGACGCTGGTGCGGCGCGTCCGCGTTTCCGCCGGGGGAGACGGGGTCAGTGTCCCCCCGCCCTCCCTCGCGCCCCCCGCCCCGATCCGGACGCGGGGGGTCTGGAGAAGCGCCGGGGCGGCGGGAGGGACCGGACCGGACTGGGCGGGGAGGGGCGCTTAGCTGCTCGGCCTCTTGGGGCGTCCCGGAGCGCCCCCCGGCGTCTGAGGCCACGCAGCCCTGAAGGCGCCCGGTCTCGCCCGATCTGGGAAGCTAAGCAGGGTCGGGCCCGGTCGGGACCTGGATGGGAGACCGCCAGCCAGGGCATCATACCATACCGGGTGCGGCCGGCCGGCCGTCGGCGTTTTTGCTTTTCTTTCTCTGCCTCTTTTGCTGTCCCGCCGCCCCGGGCTGGAAGGCGGGAGGGGCTCCTCCGCCCGCCTCGGCCGGGGAGGGGGGCGCCCGCCTCCCGCCCCCGGCCGGCCGGGACCCTGCCCCGCGGCCCCCGGAGAGAGGGTCAGATTTCACACGTTGAGGCTCAGTCCCCGGAGGCTGTCGCCCCTCACACACCTGCCGCAGGTCCGGGCCTCCGCGACTTCTGACGCACCGGCTCTGAAGGCAGGACACGTTGAGGACAATTTCTACACTGGTCCGAGCAGACGACCACGTTACCCTACGAAAGGGAAAATTCGACCCTATCCACGTACGCCCAAGAATAGAATCGAAACAGTTGGCCGTTCGTTCACGATCAAAGAGTTTGAGAATCCAGATGAGAAGACATCTCGAAACACTTTTCAAAAGTCTAAGTCTTCAGAAAATATTCCCAAGTTCCGACAAAGAAGTGAAAACATTCTTTGGAAAGTCACGAGCAAGACCAGGGTGTTGATATGACATCCTTCTCTTCCATACTGCAAGAGACGCTCTGAAAATTCACTAAAGCGAGGTAAAACAAACAAACAAACCAACAAACAACAACAACAAAACAAAAACAAAAACAAAAACCAAGAGTATGTTGGAAGGGAAAATCACCTCTCTCCTTTACGTCACCTCCTACGGTTCTCAGAATAGACTGTTGGCCCGTGTGCACGGGAGACCGGCAAGAAACCCTCAGCGAGTTCGGCAAGACAGCTCCATCTGAAGTCCGCATTCCATCGATAGTTTGAATCCTTCTTATTTCCTACCAGATACACAATAAGGAATGCGATTTTTCAAAAAGATTCACATTCGGAAGTCACACAAGGTCTACCTAGCGCCTGGGGGAAAGGGGCGCCGACGTAGATGGAAAACTTAGTAAAAACATAAATGCTGGCCCAAATCGATGGAGAGTTAGACCGTCTTCCTAGATAGATGGACACAGAATCTCCACCAGGATCATTTCCCCCACATGAATACCTAATCAAATGTAAACAGGGCTGTGACGAGAAATTGACAGTCCGTTTCACTCTCTTTTACTTTCCACTTGGGAAATGGATACGTTAAAGCATAAGCATTATTATTATTATGTCAAATAGAATGAACTGGACCAAAACTCCACCGCTCACCTACTAAAAATGGGAGTTTATTCCTAAGTCGGGAGCCGCCGTGTCTCTTCTTCTGAAGGCACGGAACCAAGAAAACACTTGCTCCAGACGAAGCCCATCTCCACGGTCATCGTTTTCCTTGCTTTCCCTTGGAAAGTTTTTGCTCTCTAGGAGATGTCTCTCTCATCGAGATTTTTTGTTAATTTCACAGTTCCTACGATATATGCCGAACCCTTCTGGATTCATTCCGGCTCACTTGTGTCCCAGGGGAGACCTTCGGTTTGGAGAATCATCCCTGCCTACACACGAAGCCGGGGTTCATCGGCACTTCTATCGAATGGCACTGCACGAAGAAACGGAAACCTCTCTGTCCCACCTTTGACTAGGTCCACGGAAACGGGGCTCCCGTGAGGGTCACCGTAGGTGTTCCCCGCTCACGTGTGCCCTCTCTTCTCTACGGCACGTGCTACTCGGAGAAGACGCTGGTCCCTAAATTATGCCCGTGTTTATCTGTGTCCCCTTATGCTAAATGGTTTTCCAAAGGGTTTTCTGTAAATCCACCTGCCCCGTCGGCGGCGTGCGTGTAAGATTTCTCCCCCTAGCCGACAGAGCTAGCGATCGCTTTTGTAACTTTCCTCCGTACCGGGAGCTGTAGGCTCTTGCCTCTTCTTCGGTCCCGCCGCCGGCCTGCGGGGGTGGGGAAGGGGAGCCCCCGGGGCATCCTCCCCTCCCCCCGCCGCAGCAGCACCGCCAGGAGGCCGAGGCGGCGGCGGCGGCAGGGCCTCCCAGCCCTTCCGCCAGCAGCCGCGCCCCACACCGGGCCGGGGGGCGGGATCCCTAAGTGCTTGCTGGGTCTCCCCAGCCCCCCCGCGCCGCACTCCGGGACATCCCCTACCTCGGGCGCGTGACAGTCCGCGGCGGCGGAGAACCGTCCCCCGGGCCCCAGGACCCCCAGCCCACCGTGGACTTCCTCTCCGCCGCACCCCGGGCACCCCCCAGGCCCAGGGCTCCCGCGGGGCGGGCTCCTCCCCCGGGCTCCCGCGGGACGGAACGGCGCACCGCATCGCACCGCACCGCACCGCACCGCACAGGGCAGGTCGCCGGCCACGGCCACCCCGGGGCAGGGAGGACGCGCCACAGGAAACCGGGGAACGCAGGGAGCGCTCGCACCCAGACCCGGTCGCGGCCGCGCCCCCAAGCCCCTCCCCACCGTGCCCTCGCGTGGGGCGGCGGAGGGCCCCCTCGCGCGCACTCTCCGCCTCCGGCCCTCCTTCCCCGCGCCTGGAAGTCCGTCCCAGCGCGCGCCTGCCCGCGGGTCTGCTCGCCGGCCTGTGGGACGCTGGTGCGGCGCGTCCGCGTTTCCGCCGGGGGAGACGGGGTCAGTGTCCCCCCGCCCTCCCTCGCGCCCCCCGCCCCGATCCGGACGCGGGGGGTCTGGAGAAGCGCCGGGGCGGCGGGAGGGACCGGACCGGACTGGGCGGGGAGGGGCGCTTAGCTGCTCGGCCTCTTGGGGCGTCCCGGAGCGCCCCCCGGCGTCTGAGGCCACGCAGCCCTGAAGGCGCCCGGTCTCGCCCGATCTGGGAAGCTAAGCAGGGTCGGGCCCGGTCGGGACCTGGATGGGAGACCGCCAGCCAGGGCATCATACCATACCGGGTGCGGCCGGCCGGCCGTCGGCGTTTTTGCTTTTCTTTCTCTGCCTCTTTTGCTGTCCCGCCGCCCCGGGCTGGAAGGCGGGAGGGGCTCCTCCGCCCGCCTCGGCCGGGGAGGGGGGCGCCCGCCTCCCGCCCCCGGCCGGCCGGGACCCTGCCCCGCGGCCCCCGGAGAGAGGGTCAGATTTCACACGTTGAGGCTCAGTCCCCGGAGGCTGTCGCCCCTCACACACCTGCCGCAGGTCCGGGCCTCCGCGACTTCTGACGCACCGGCTCTGAAGGCAGGACACGTTGAGGACAATTTCTACACTGGTCCGAGCAGACGACCACGTTACCCTACGAAAGGGAAAATTCGACCCTATCCACGTACGCCCAAGAATAGAATCGAAACAGTTGGCCGTTCGTTCACGATCAAAGAGTTTGAGAATCCAGATGAGAAGACATCTCGAAACACTTTTCAAAAGTCTAAGTCTTCAGAAAATATTCCCAAGTTCCGACAAAGAAGTGAAAACATTCTTTGGAAAGTCACGAGCAAGACCAGGGTGTTGATATGACATCCTTCTCTTCCATACTGCAAGAGACGCTCTGAAAATTCACTAAAGCGAGGTAAAACAAACAAACAAACCAACAAACAACAACAACAAAACAAAAACAAAAACAAAAACCAAGAGTATGTTGGAAGGGAAAATCACCTCTCTCCTTTACGTCACCTCCTACGGTTCTCAGAATAGACTGTTGGCCCGTGTGCACGGGAGACCGGCAAGAAACCCTCAGCGAGTTCGGCAAGATAGCTCCATCTGAAGTCCGCATTCCATCGATAGTTTGAATCCTTCTTATTTCCTACCAGATACACAATAAGGAATGCGATTTTTCAAAAAGATTCACATTCGGAAGTCACACAAGGTCTACCTAGCGCCTGGGGGAAAGGGGCGCCGACGTAGATGGAAAACTTAGTAAAAACATAAATGCTGGCCCAAATCGATGGAGAGTTAGACCGTCTTCCTAGATAGATGGACACAGAATCTCCACCAGGATCATTTCCCCCACATGAATACATAATCAAATGTAAACAGGGCTGTGACGAGAAATTGACAGTCCGTTTCACTCTCTTTTACTTTCCACTTGGGAAATGGATACGTTAAAGCATAAGCATTATTATTATTATGTCAAATAGAATGAACTGGACCAAAACTCCACCGCTCACCTACTAAAAATGGGAGTTTATTCCTAAGTCGGGAGCCGCCGTGTCTCTTCTTCTGAAGGCACGGAACCAAGAAAACACTTGCTCCAGACGAAGCCCATCTCCACGGTCATCGTTTTCCTTGCTTTCCCTTGGAAAGTTTTTGCTCTCTAGGAGATGTCTCTCTCATCGAGATTTTTTGTTAATTTCACAGTTCCTACGATATATGCCGAACCCTTCTGGATTCATTCCGGCTCACTTGTGTCCCAGGGGAGACCTTCGGTTTGGAGAATCATCCCTGCCTACACACGAAGCCGGGGTTCATCGGCACTTCTATCGAATGGCACTGCACGAAGAAACGGAAACCTCTCTGTCCCACCTTTGACTAGGTCCACGGAAACGGGGCTCCCGTGAGGGTCACCGTAGGTGTTCCCCGCTCACGTGTGCCCTCTCTTCTCTACGGCACGTGCTACTCGGAGAAGACGCTGGTCCCTAAATTATGCCCGTGTTTATCTGTGTCCCCTTATGCTAAATGGTTTTCCAAAGGGTTTTCTGTAAATCCACCTGCCCCGTCGGCGGCGTGCGTGTAAGATTTCTCCCCCTAGCCGACAGAGCTAGCGATCGCTTTTGTAACTTTCCTCCGTACCGGGAGCTGTAGGCTCTTGCCTCTTCTTCGGTCCCGCCGCCGGCCTGCGGGGGTGGGGAAGGGGAGCCCCCGGGGCATCCTCCCCTCCCCCCGCCGCAGCAGCACCGCCAGGAGGCCGAGGCGGCGGCGGCGGCAGGGCCTCCCAGCCCTTCCGCCAGCAGCCGCGCCCCACACCGGGCCGGGGGGCGGGATCCCTAAGTGCTTGCTGGGTCTCCCCAGCCCCCCCGCGCCGCACTCCGGGACATCCCCTACCTCGGGCGCGTGACGGTCCGCGGCGGCGGAGAACCGTCCCCCGGGCCCCAGGACCCCCAGCCCACCGTGGACTTCCTCTCCGCCGCACCCCGGGGACCGCCCCAGGCCCAGGGCTCCCGCGGGGCGGGCTCCTCCCCCGGGCTCCCGCGGGACGGAACGGCGCACGGCACCGCACCGCACCGCACCGCACAGGGCAGGTCGCCGGCCACGGCCACCCCGGGGCAGGGAGGACGCGCCACAGGAAACCGGGGAACGCAGGGAGCGCTCGCACCCAGACCCGGTCGCGGCCGCGCCCCCAAGCCCCTCCCCACCGTGCCCTCGCGTGGGGCGGCGGAGGGCCCCCTCGCGCGCACTCTCCGCCTCCGGCCCTCCTTCCCCGCGCCTGGAAGTCCGTCCCAGCGCGCGCCTGCCCGCGGGTCTGCTCGCCGGCCTATGGGACGCTGGTGCGGCGCGTCCGCGTTTCCGCCGGGGGAGACGGGGTCAGTGTCCCCCCGCCCTCCCTCGCGCCCCCCGCCCCGATCCGGACGCGGGGGGTCTGGAGAAGCGCCGGGGCGGCGGGAGGGACCGGACCGGACTGGGCGGGGAGGGGCGCTTAGCTGCTCGGCCTCTTGGGGCGTCCCGGAGCGCCCCCCGGCGTCTGAGGCCACGCAGCCCTGAAGGCGCCCGGTCTCGCCCGATCTGGGAAGCTAAGCAGGGTCGGGCCCGGTCGGGACCTGGATGGGAGACCGCCAGCCAGGGCATCATACCATACCGGGTGCGGCCGGCCGTCGGCGTTTTTGCTTTTCTTTCTCTGCCTCTTTTCTTTCTCTGCCTCTTTTGCTGTCCCGCCGCCCCGGGCTGGAAGGCGGGAGGGGCTCCTCCGCCCGCCTCGGCCGGGGAGGGGGGCGCCCGCCTCCCGCCCCCGGCCGGCCGGGACCCTGCCCCGCGGCCCCCGGAGAGAGGGTCAGATTTTACACGTTGAGGCTCTGTCCCCGGAGGCTGTCGCCCCTCACACACCTGCCGCAGGTCCGGGCCTCCGCGACTTCTGACGCACCGGCTCTGAAGGCAGGACACGTTGAGGACAATTTCTACACTGGTCCGAGCAGACGACCACGTTACCCTACGAAAGGGAAAATTCGACCCTATCCACGTACGCCCAAGAATAGAATCGAAACAGTTGGCCGTTCGTTCACGATCAAAGAGTTTGAGAATCCAGATGAGAAGACATCTCGAAACACTTTTCAAAAGTCTAAGTCTTCAGAAAATATTCCCAAGTTCCGACAAAGAAGTGAAAACATTCTTTGGAAAGTCACGAGCAAGACCAGGGTGTTGATATGACATCCTTCTCTTCCATACTGCAAGAGACGCTCTGAAAATTCACTAAAGCGAGGTAAAACAAACAAACAAACCAACAAACAACAACAACAAAACAAAAACAAAAACAAAAACCAAGAGTATGTTGGAAGGGAAAATCACCTCTCTCCTTTACGTCACCTCCTACGGTTCTCAGAATAGACTGTTGGCCCGTGTGCACGGGAGACCGGCAAGAAACCCTCAGCGAGTTCGGCAAGATAGCTCCATCTGAAGTCCGCATTCCATCGATAGTTTGAATCCTTCTTATTTCCTACCAGATACACAATAAGGAATGCGATTTTTCAAAAAGATTCACATTCGGAAGTCACACAAGGTCTACCTAGCGCCTGGGGGAAAGGGGCGCCGACGTAGATGGAAAACTTAGTAAAAACATAAATGCTGGCCCAAATCGATGGAGAGTTAGACCGTCTTCCTAGATAGATGGACACAGAATCTCCACCAGGATCATTTCCCCCACATGAATACATAATCAAATGTAAACAGGGCTGTGACGAGAAATTGACAGTCCGTTTCACTCTCTTTTACTTTCCACTTGGGAAATGGATACGTTAAAGCATAAGCATTATTATTATTATGTCAAATAGAATGAACTGGACCAAAACTCCACCGCTCACCTACTAAAAATGGGAGTTTATTCCTAAGTCGGGAGCCGCCGTGTCTCTTCTTCTGAAGGCACGGAACCAAGAAAACACTTGCTCCAGACGAAGCCCATCTCCACGGTCATCGTTTTCCTTGCTTTCCCTTGGAAAGTTTTTGCTCTCTAGGAGATGTCTCTCTCATCGAGATTTTTTGTTAATTTCACAGTTCCTACGATATATGCCGAACCCTTCTGGATTCATTCCGGCTCACTTGTGTCCCAGGGGAGACCTTCGGTTTGGAGAATCATCCCTGCCTACACACGAAGCCGGGGTTCATCGGCACTTCTATCGAATGGCACTGCACGAAGAAACGGAAACCTCTCTGTCCCACCTTTGACTAGGTCCACGGAAACGGGGCTCCCGTGAGGGTCACCGTAGGTGTTCCCCGCTCACGTGTGCCCTCTCTTCTCTACGGCACGTGCTACTCGGAGAAGACGCTGGTCCCTAAATTATGCCCGTGTTTATCTGTGTCCCCTTATGCTAAATGGTTTTCCAAAGGGTTTTCTGTAAATCCACCTGCCCCGTCGGCGGCGTGCGTGTAAGATTTCTCCCCCTAGCCGACAGAGCTAGCGATCGCTTTTGTAACTTTCCTCCGTACCGGGAGCTGTAGGCTCTTGCCTCTTCTTCGGTCCCGCCGCCGGCCTGCGGGGGTGGGGAAGGGGAGCCCCCGGGGCATCCTCCCCTCCCCCCGCCGCAGCAGCACCGCCAGGAGGCCGAGGCGGCGGCGGCGGCAGGGCCTCCCAGCCCTTCCGCCAGCAGCCGCGCCCCACACCGGGCCGGGGGGCGGGATCCCTAAGTGCTTGCTGGGTCTCCCCAGCCCCCCCGCGCCGCACTCCGGGACATCCCCTACCTCGGGCGCGTGACAGTCCGCGGCGGCGGAGAACCGTCCCCCGGGCCCCAGGACCCCCAGCCCACCGTGGACTTCCTCTCCGCCGCACCCCGGGCACCCCCCAGGCCCAGGGCTCCCGCGGGGCGGGCTCCTCCCCCGGGCTCCCGCGGGACGGAACGGCGCACCGCATCGCACCGCACCGCACCGCACCGCACAGGGCAGGTCGCCGGCCACGGCCACCCCGGGGCAGGGAGGACGCGCCACAGGAAACCGGGGAACGCAGGGAGCGCTCGCACCCAGACCCGGTCGCGGCCGCGCCCCCAAGCCCCTCCCCACCGTGCCCTCGCGTGGGGCGGCGGAGGGCCCCCTCGCGCGCACTCTCCGCCTCCGGCCCTCCTTCCCCGCGCCTGGAAGTCCGTCCCAGCGCGCGCCTGCCCGCGGGTCTGCTCGCCGGCCTGTGGGACGCTGGTGCGGCGCGTCCGCGTTTCCGCCGGGGGAGACGGGGTCAGTGTCCCCCCGCCCTCCCTCGCGCCCCCCGCCCCGATCCGGACGCGGGGGGTCTGGAGAAGCGCCGGGGCGGCGGGAGGGACCGGACCGGACTGGGCGGGGAGGGGCGCTTAGCTGCTCGGCCTCTTGGGGCGTCCCGGAGCGCCCCCCGGCGTCTGAGGCCACGCAGCCCTGAAGGCGCCCGGTCTCGCCCGATCTGGGAAGCTAAGCAGGGTCGGGCCCGGTCGGGACCTGGATGGGAGACCGCCAGCCAGGGCATCATACCATACCGGGTGCGGCCGGCCGGCCGTCGGCGTTTTTGCTTTTCTTTCTCTGCCTCTTTTGCTGTCCCGCCGCCCCGGGCTGGAAGGCGGGAGGGGCTCCTCCGCCCGCCTCGGCCGGGGAGGGGGGCGCCCGCCTCCCGCCCCGGCCGGCCGGGACCCTGCCCCGCGGCCCCCGGAGAGAGGGTCAGATTTCACACGTTGAGGCTCAGTCCCCGGAGGCTGTCGCCCCTCACACACCTGCCGCAGGTCCGGGCCTCCGCGACTTCTGACGCACCGGCTCTGAAGGCAGGACACGTTGAGGACAATTTCTACACTGGTCCGAGCAGACGACCACGTTACCCTACGAAAGGGAAAATTCGACCCTATCCACGTACGCCCAAGAATAGAATCGAAACAGTTGGCCGTTCGTTCACGATCAAAGAGTTTGAGAATCCAGATGAGAAGACATCTCGAAACACTTTTCAAAAGTCTAAGTCTTCAGAAAATATTCCCAAGTTCCGACAAAGAAGTGAAAACATTCTTTGGAAAGTCACGAGCAAGACCAGGGTGTTGATATGACATCCTTCTCTTCCATACTGCAAGAGACGCTCTGAAAATTCACTAAAGCGAGGTAAAACAAACAAACAAACCAACAAACAACAACAACAAAACAAAAACAAAAACAAAAACCAAGAGTATGTTGGAAGGGAAAATCACCTCTCTCCTTTACGTCACCTCCTACGGTTCTCAGAATAGACTGTTGGCCCGTGTGCACGGGAGACCGGCAAGAAACCCTCAGCGAGTTCGGCAAGATAGCTCCATCTGAAGTCCGCATTCCATCGATAGTTTGAATCCTTCTTATTTCCTACCAGATACACAATAAGGAATGCGATTTTTCAAAAAGATTCACATTCGGAAGTCACACAAGGTCTACCTAGCGCCTGGGGGAAAGGGGCGCCGACGTAGATGGAAAACTTAGTAAAAACATAAATGCTGGCCCAAATCGATGGAGAGTTAGACCGTCTTCCTAGATAGATGGACACAGAATCTCCACCAGGATCATTTCCCCCACATGAATACATAATCAAATGTAAACAGGGCTGTGACGAGAAATTGACAGTCCGTTTCACTCTCTTTTACTTTCCACTTGGGAAATGGATACGTTAAAGCATAAGCATTATTATTATTATGTCAAATAGAATGAACTGGACCAAAACTCCACCGCTCACCTACTAAAAATGGGAGTTTATTCCTAAGTCGGGAGCCGCCGTGTCTCTTCTTCTGAAGGCACGGAACCAAGAAAACACTTGCTCCAGACGAAGCCCATCTCCACGGTCATCGTTTTCCTTGCTTTCCCTTGGAAAGTTTTTGCTCTCTAGGAGATGTCTCTCTCATCGAGATTTTTTGTTAATTTCACAGTTCCTACGATATATGCCGAACCCTTCTGGATTCATTCCGGCTCACTTGTGTCCCAGGGGAGACCTTCGGTTTGGAGAATCATCCCTGCCTACACACGAAGCCGGGGTTCATCGGCACTTCTATCGAATGGCACTGCACGAAGAAACGGAAACCTCTCTGTCCCACCTTTGACTAGGTCCACGGAAACGGGGCTCCCGTGAGGGTCACCGTAGGTGTTCCCCGCTCACGTGTGCCCTCTCTTCTCTACGGCACGTGCTACTCGGAGAAGACGCTGGTCCCTAAATTATGCCCGTGTTTATCTGTGTCCCCTTATGCTAAATGGTTTTCCAAAGGGTTTTCTGTAAATCCACCTGCCCCGTCGGCGGCGTGCGTGTAAGATTTCTCCCCCTAGCCGACAGAGCTAGCGATCGCTTTTGTAACTTTCCTCCGTACCGGGAGCTGTAGGCTCTTGCCTCTTCTTCGGTCCCGCCGCCGGCCTGCGGGGGTGGGGAAGGGGAGCCCCCGGGGCATCCTCCCCTCCCCCCGCCGCAGCAGCACCGCCAGGAGGCCGAGGCGGCGGCGGCGGCAGGGCCTCCCAGCCCTTCCGCCAGCAGCCGCGCCCCACACCGGGCCGGGGGGGCGGGATCCCTAAGTGCTTGCTGGGTCTCCCCAGCCCCCCCGCGCCGCACTCCGGGACATCCCCTACCTCGGGCGCGTGACAGTCCGCGGCGGCGGAGAACCGTCCCCCGGGCCCCAGGACCCCCAGCCCACCGTGGACTTCCTCTCCGCCGCACCCCGGGCACCCCCCAGGCCCAGGGCTCCCGCGGGGCGGGCTCCTCCCCCGGGCTCCCGCGGGACGGAACGGCGCACCGCATCGCACCGCACCGCACCGCACCGCACAGGGCAGGTCGCCGGCCACGGCCACCCCGGGGCAGGGAGGACGCGCCACAGGAAACCGGGGAACGCAGGGAGCGCTCGCACCCAGACCCGGTCGCGGCCGCGCCCCCAAGCCCCTCCCCACCGTGCCCTCGCGTGGGGCGGCGGAGGGCCCCCTCGCGCGCACTCTCCGCCTCCGGCCCTCCTTCCCCGCGCCTGGAAGTCCGTCCCAGCGCGCGCCTGCCCGCGGGTCTGCTCGCCGGCCTGTGGGACGCTGGTGCGGCGCGTCCGCGTTTCCGCCGGGGGAGACGGGGTCAGTGTCCCCCCGCCCTCCCTCGCGCCCCCCGCCCCGATCCGGACGCGGGGGGTCTGGAGAAGCGCCGGGGCGGCGGGAGGGACCGGACCGGACTGGGCGGGGAGGGGCGCTTAGCTGCTCGGCCTCTTGGGGCGTCCCGGAGCGCCCCCCGGCGTCTGAGGCCACGCAGCCCTGAAGGCGCCCGGTCTCGCCCGATCTGGGAAGCTAAGCAGGGTCGGGCCCGGTCGGGACCTGGATGGGAGACCGCCAGCCAGGGCATCATACCATACCGGGTGCGGCCGGCCGGCCGTCGGCGTTTTTGCTTTTCTTTCTCTGCCTCTTTTGCTGTCCCGCCGCCCCGGGCTGGAAGGCGGGAGGGGCTCCTCCGCCCGCCTCGGCCGGGGAGGGGGGCGCCCGCCTCCCGCCCCCGGCCGGCCGGGACCCTGCCCCGCGGCCCCCGGAGAGAGGGTCAGATTTCACACGTTGAGGCTCAGTCCCCGGAGGCTGTCGCCCCTCACACACCTGCCGCAGGTCCGGGCCTCCGCGACTTCTGACGCACCGGCTCTGAAGGCAGGACACGTTGAGGACAATTTCTACACTGGTCCGAGCAGACGACCACGTTACCCTACGAAAGGGAAAATTCGACCCTATCCACGTACGCCCAAGAATAGAATCGAAACAGTTGGCCGTTCGTTCACGATCAAAGAGTTTGAGAATCCAGATGAGAAGACATCTCGAAACACTTTTCAAAAGTCTAAGTCTTCAGAAAATATTCCCAAGTTCCGACAAAGAAGTGAAAACATTCTTTGGAAAGTCACGAGCAAGACCAGGGTGTTGATATGACATCCTTCTCTTCCATACTGCAAGAGACGCTCTGAAAATTCACTAAAGCGAGGTAAAACAAACAAACAAACCAACAAACAACAACAACAAAACAAAAACAAAAACAAAAACCAAGAGTATGTTGGAAGGGAAAATCACCTCTCTCCTTTACGTCACCTCCTACGGTTCTCAGAATAGACTGTTGGCCCGTGTGCACGGGAGACCGGCAAGAAACCCTCAGCGAGTTCGGCAAGACAGCTCCATCTGAAGTCCGCATTCCATCGATAGTTTGAATCCTTCTTATTTCCTACCAGATACACAATAAGGAATGCGATTTTTCAAAAAGATTCACATTCGGAAGTCACACAAGGTCTACCTAGCGCCTGGGGGAAAGGGGCGCCGACGTAGATGGAAAACTTAGTAAAAACATAAATGCTGGCCCAAATCGATGGAGAGTTAGACCGTCTTCCTAGATAGATGGACACAGAATCTCCACCAGGATCATTTCCCCCACATGAATACCTAATCAAATGTAAACAGGGCTGTGACGAGAAATTGACAGTCCGTTTCACTCTCTTTTACTTTCCACTTGGGAAATGGATACGTTAAAGCATAAGCATTATTATTATTATGTCAAATAGAATGAACTGGACCAAAACTCCACCGCTCACCTACTAAAAATGGGAGTTTATTCCTAAGTCGGGAGCCGCCGTGTCTCTTCTTCTGAAGGCACGGAACCAAGAAAACACTTGCTCCAGACGAAGCCCATCTCCACGGTCATCGTTTTCCTTGCTTTCCCTTGGAAAGTTTTTGCTCTCTAGGAGATGTCTCTCTCATCGAGATTTTTTGTTAATTTCACAGTTCCTACGATATATGCCGAACCCTTCTGGATTCATTCCGGCTCACTTGTGTCCCAGGGGAGACCTTCGGTTTGGAGAATCATCCCTGCCTACACACGAAGCCGGGGTTCATCGGCACTTCTATCGAATGGCACTGCACGAAGAAACGGAAACCTCTCTGTCCCACCTTTGACTAGGTCCACGGAAACGGGGCTCCCGTGAGGGTCACCGTAGGTGTTCCCCGCTCACGTGTGCCCTCTCTTCTCTACGGCACGTGCTACTCGGAGAAGACGCTGGTCCCTAAATTATGCCCGTGTTTATCTGTGTCCCCTTATGCTAAATGGTTTTCCAAAGGGTTTTCTGTAAATCCACCTGCCCCGTCGGCGGCGTGCGTGTAAGATTTCTCCCCCTAGCCGACAGAGCTAGCGATCGCTTTTGTAACTTTCCTCCGTACCGGGAGCTGTAGGCTCTTGCCTCTTCTTCGGTCCCGCCGCCGGCCTGCGGGGGTGGGGAAGGGGAGCCCCCGGGGCATCCTCCCCTCCCCCCGCCGCAGCAGCACCGCCAGGAGGCCGAGGCGGCGGCGGCGGCAGGGCCTCCCAGCCCTTCCGCCAGCAGCCGCGCCCCACACCGGGCCGGGGGGCGGGATCCCTAAGTGCTTGCTGGGTCTCCCCAGCCCCCCCGCGCCGCACTCCGGGACATCCCCTACCTCGGGCGCGTGACAGTCCGCGGCGGCGGAGAACCGTCCCCCGGGCCCCAGGACCCCCCAGCCCACCGTGGACTTCCTCTCCGCCGCACCCCGGGCACCCCCCAGGCCCAGGGCTCCCGCGGGGCGGGCTCCTCCCCCGGGCTCCCGCGGGACGGAACGGCGCACCGCATCGCACCGCACCGCACCGCACCGCACAGGGCAGGTCGCCGGCCACGGCCACCCCGGGGCAGGGAGGACGCGCCACAGGAAACCGGGGAACGCAGGGAGCGCTCGCACCCAGACCCGGTCGCGGCCGCGCCCCCAAGCCCCTCCCCACCGTGCCCTCGCGTGGGGCGGCGGAGGGCCCCCTCGCGCGCACTCTCCGCCTCCGGCCCTCCTTCCCCGCGCCTGGAAGTCCGTCCCAGCGCGCGCCTGCCCGCGGGTCTGCTCGCCGGCCTGTGGGACGCTGGTGCGGCGCGTCCGCGTTTCCGCCGGGGGAGACGGGGTCAGTGTCCCCCCGCCCTCCCTCGCGCCCCCCGCCCCGATCCGGACGCGGGGGGTCTGGAGAAGCGCCGGGGCGGCGGGAGGGACCGGACCGGACTGGGCGGGGAGGGGCGCTTAGCTGCTCGGCCTCTTGGGGCGTCCCGGAGCGCCCCCCGGCGTCTGAGGCCACGCAGCCCTGAAGGCGCCCGGTCTCGCCCGATCTGGGAAGCTAAGCAGGGTCGGGCCCGGTCGGGACCTGGATGGGAGACCGCCAGCCAGGGCATCATACCATACCGGGTGCGGCCGGCCGGCCGTCGGCGTTTTTGCTTTTCTTTCTCTGCCTCTTTTGCTGTCCCGCCGCCCCGGGCTGGAAGGCGGGAGGGGCTCCTCCGCCCGCCTCGGCCGGGGAGGGGGGCGCCCGCCTCCCGCCCCCGGCCGGCCGGGACCCTGCCCCGCGGCCCCCGGAGAGAGGGTCAGATTTCACACGTTGAGGCTCAGTCCCCGGAGGCTGTCGCCCCTCACACACCTGCCGCAGGTCCGGGCCTCCGCGACTTCTGACGCACCGGCTCTGAAGGCAGGACAACGTTGAGGACAATTTCTACACTGGTCCGAGCAGACGACCACGTTACCCTACGAAAGGGAAAATTCGACCCTATCCACGTACGCCCAAGAATAGAATCGAAACAGTTGGCCGTTCGTTCACGATCAAAGAGTTTGAGAATCCCAGATGAGAAGACATCTCGAAACACTTTTCAAAAGTCTAAGTCTTCAGAAAATATTCCCAAGTTCCGACAAAGAAGTGAAAACATTCTTGGAAAGTCACGAGCAAGACCAGGGTGTTGATATGACATCCTTCTCTTCCATACTGCAAGAGACGCTCTGAAAATTCACTAAAGCGAGGTAAAACAAACAAACAAACCAAACAAACAACAACACAAAACAAAAACAAAAACAAAAACCAAGAGTATGTTGGAAGGGAAAATCACCTCTCTCCTTTACGTCACCTCCTACGGTTCTCAGAATAGACTGTTGGCCCGTGTGCACGGGAGACCGGCAAGAAACCCTCAGCGAGTTCGGCAAGATAGCTCCATCTGAAGTCCGCATTCCATCGATAGTTTGAATCCTTCTTATTTCCTACCAGATACACAATAAGGAATGCGATTTTCAAAAAGATTCACATTCGGAAGTCACACAAGGTCTACCTAGCGCCTGGGGGAAAGGGGCGCCGACGTAGATGGAAAACTTAGTAAAAACATAAATGCTGGCCCAAATCGATGGAGAGTTAGACCGTCTTCCTAGATAGATGGACACAGAATCTCCACCAGGATCATTTCCCCCACATGAATACATAATCAAATGTAAACAGGGCTGTGACGAGAAATTGACAGTCCGTTTCACTCTCTTTTACTTTCCACTTGGGAAATGGATACGTTAAAGCATAAGCATTATTATTATTATGTCAAATAGAATGAACTGGACCAAAACTCCACCGCTCACCTACTAAAAATGGGAGTTTATTCCTAAGTCGGGAGCCGCCGTGTCTCTTCTTCTGAAGGCACGGAACCAAGAAAACACTTGCTCCAGACGAAGCCCATCTCCACGGTCATCGTTTTCCTTGCTTTCCCTTGGAAAGTTTTTGCTCTCTAGGAGATGTCTCTCTCATCGAGATTTTTTGTTAATTTCACAGTTCCTACGATATATGCCGAACCCTTCTGGATTCATTCCGGCTCACTTGTGTCCCAGGGGAGACCTTCGTTTGGAGAATCATCCCTGCCTACACACGAAGCCGGGGTTCATCGGCACTTCTATCGAATGGCACTGCACGAAGAAACGGAAACCTCTCTGTCCCACCTTTGACTAGGTCCACGGAAACGGGCTCCCGTGAGGGTCACCGTAGGTGTTCCCCGCTCACGTGTGCCCTCTCTTCTCTACGGCACGTGCTACTCGGAGAAGACGCTGGTCCCCTAAATTATGCCCGTGTTTATCTGTGTCCCCTTATGCTAAATGGTTTTCCAAAGGGTTTTCTGTAAATCCACCTGCCCCGTCGGCGGCGTGCGTGTAAGATTTCTCCCCCTAGCCGACAGAGCTAGCGATCGCTTTTGTACTTTCCTCCGTACCGGGAGCTGTAGGCTCTTGCCTCTTCTTCGGTCCCGCCGCCGGCCTGCGGGGGTGGGGAAGGGGAGCCCCCGGGCATCCTCCCCTCCCCCCGCCGCAGCAGCACCGCCAGGAGGCCGAGGCGGCGGCGGCGGCAGGGCCTCCCAGCCCTTCCGCCAGCAGCCGCGCCCCACACCGGGCCGGGGGGCGGGATCCCTAAGTGCTTGCTGGGTCTCCCCAGCCCCCCCCGCGCCGCACTCCGGGACATCCCCTACCTCGGGCGCGTGACAGTCCGCGGCGGCGGAGAACCGTCCCCCGGGCCCCAGGACCCCCAGCCACCGTGGACTTCCTCTCCGCCGCACCCCGGGCACCCCCCAGGCCCAGGGCTCCCGCGGGGCGGGCTCCTCCCCCGGGCTCCCGCGGGACGGAACGGCGCACCGCATCGCACCGCACCGCACCGCACCGCACAGGGCAGGTCGCCGGCCACGGCCACCCCGGGGCAGGGAGGACGCGCCACAGGAAACCGGGGAACGCAGGGAGCGCTCGCACCCAGACCCGGTCGCGGCCGCGCCCCCAAGCCCCTCCCCACCGTGCCCCTCGCGTGGGGCGGCGGAGGGCCCCCTCGCGCGCACTCTCCGCCTCCGGCCCTCCTTCCCCGCGCCTGGAAGTCCGTCCCAGCGCGCGCCTGCCCGCGGGTCTGCTCGCCGGCCTGTGGGACGCTGGTGCGGCGCGTCCGCGTTTCCGCCGGGGGAGACGGGGTCAGTGTCCCCCCGCCCTCCCTCGCGCCCCCCCCGCCCCGATCCGGACGCGGGGGGTCTGGAGAAGCGCCGGGGCGGCGGGAGGGACCGGACCGGACTGGGCGGGGAGGGGCGCTTAGCTGCTCGGCCTCTTGGGGCGTCCCGGAGCGCCCCCCGGCGTCTGAGGCCACGCAGCCCTGAAGGCGCCCGGTCTCGCCCGATCTGGGAAGCTAAGCAGGGTCGGGCCCGGTCGGGACCTGGATGGGAGACCGCCAGCCAGGGCATCATACCATACCGGGTGCGGCGGCCGGCCGTCGGCGTTTTTGCTTTTCTTTCTCTGCCTCTTTTGCTGTCCCGCCGCCCCGGGCTGGAAGGCGGGAGGGGCTCCTCCGCCCGCCTCGGCCGGGGAGGGGGCGCCCGCCTCCCGCCCCCGGCCGGCCGGGACCCTGCCCCGCGGCCCCCGGAGAGAGGGTCAGATTTCACACGTTGAGGCTCAGTCCCCGGAGGCTGTCGCCCCTCACACACCTGCCGCAGGTCCGGGCCTCCGCGACTTCTGACGCACCGGCTCTGAAGGCAGGACACGTTGAGGACAATTTCTACACTGGTCCGAGCAGACGACCACGTTACCCTACGAAAGGGAAAATTCGACCCTATCCACGTACGCCCAAGAATAGAATCGAAACAGTTGGCCGTTCGTTCACGATCAAAGAGTTTGAGAATCCAGATGAGAAGACATCTCGAAACACTTTTCAAAAGTCTAAGTCTTCAGAAAATATTCCCAAGTTCCGACAAAGAAGTGAAAACATTCTTTGGAAAGTCACGAGCAAGACCAGGGTGTTGATATGACATCCTTCTCTTCCATACTGCAAGAGACGCTCTGAAAATTCACTAAAGCGAGGTAAAACAAACAAACAAACCAACAAACAACAACAACAAAACAAAAACAAAAACAAAAACCAAGAGTATGTTGGAAGGGAAAATCACCTCTCTCCTTTACGTCACCTCCTACGGTTCTCAGAATAGACTGTTGGCCCGTGTGCACGGGAGACCGGCAAGAAACCCTCAGCGAGTTCGGCAAGACAGCTCCATCTGAAGTCCGCATTCCATCGATAGTTAGAATCCTTCTTATTTCCTACCAGATACA